>NC_054711.1:19975524-20045504 GCF_016097555.1 Gigantopelta aegis
GTGTGTGTGTGTGTGTGTGTGATATATGCTTCTATAGATGACACAGAAACAGGTAATTCACGAATAAATTAGAGGGACTGTCCTGAGTTTGCAACCATTGTAAGACATTTGCGATAGCAGAGCCTTGTTAGTGACTACTATTTCATACTAAATACAGTTTCTTGTTTAGAATACCAGTGTCTGTATATCGAATGTGTTTGCGGTCGTATACTAATGTGTGTAGCACTCAGTTTTTAATTTAATTAGTGATATATATTTTTTTCATGTGTGTGAAATTATTGGGAGGTAAAATCCGGTTTGGACTATTACAAGCATTAGGACTACAGCAACCTTGTAAATACAAACTGATATTTTAAATAAGAAAATGTATTTACTTTGTGTATTGCGTCTTCGAAAAGGCTCTATTGGTCCGCCAATGTTTACAATGGTTGTAAACTCAGGACTGTCCCTTTAACTTGTTTTGTTGTGTGTTTATGTGTGTTATACTAAAGGTAGGTGACATTACACATTAAAAGTGATATTGTGTTTTTTTAATTTTACTATATGGCTCCAACGCCAATACAAAGGCAAACTTAGTTTTGCAAACTTGCAAACAGTGTCTGGTGTTATCGTTGTTGTCAGAGTCGTGTTGTCAAAACAATGACGTCTACCACGTAGATAATCCACAACACAAGTGGAGTTGAAATCTGCAGATACAAAACATTAAAAATACATCAACTACTAATAAGGATATATTAAATATAAAATGAACATGATTTAAAGAATACCTCTCTCTGTATTTTGACTCCTCTCTACTCTACCCTCCCTCTCCTACTGTCTGTCTCTGTCTCTGTCTCTCTCTGTGTCTCTGTCTCTCTCTCTCTCTCTGTGTCTGTCTGTCTGTCTCTCTCTCTCTCTCTCTCTCTCTCTCTCTCTCTCTCTCTCTCTCTCTCTCTCTCTCTCTCTGTATGTATGTATGCATGCATGTATTATGCATGTATGTCATTATATGTATGTATGTATGTTATTATATATCATATTGTAATCACCAAAGACTCATCTGTTTCATTTTCACAGAGTTTTCTATTCTCTTGTTAAGTTTCTCGGCAGAAAGATGAGTTGTTTCGAAGCACTGAAATACCCACCAGGCAGACTGCCGCTTTGTCTTTTGAGATGGAACCGCTGTTTAAAAGGAAAACGCCCATTTGTCTAACAGGAGAGTGGTTAAAACATATTTTAAAGACACATAGATTGGGCAGAACATTTCCAATTCACTAGGTTCTCTTCATAATATATACAATGTTGGCGACAGAATAAAGTTAAAGTTTGTTTTGTTGAACAACACCACTAGAGCACATTGATTAATTCCACAGACAGGATAGCACACATCACGGCCTTTGATATACCAGACATTGTGCAATGGGTGGAGCAAGGGGTAGCCCAGTAGGCCCACCGATGGGGATCGATCCCAAACCGACATCGCATCAGACGAGCGCATTACCACTGGTCTAAATCCCGCCCCTCTGGATAGTAAAACCGGAACTCACCAGACACGGGGTCGTGGGGGAGTTTGGCACACTCTTTTGGAGTTTGCAGCTGTAGGATCCTGATAGACGTCGCCAACGTAGGACGTCCACAGTGACGCTGATATATCTTCGTACAGGCGATATTCACGTCGTACGATCTGTGTAAAAAGAAAGGTCAAATAAATACATGTAAATAACAGTGACTGATATATCTTCGTACAGGCGATATTCACGTCGTACGATCTGTGTAGAAATGAAGGTAAAATAAATACATGTAAATAACAGTGACTGATATATCTTCGTACAGGCGATATTCACGTCATACGATCTGTGTAGAAAGGAAGGTAAAATAAATACATGTAAATAACATCGACGTTGATATATCTTCGTAGAGCCGATATTCACGTCGTACGACCTGTGTAAAAAGAAAGGTCAAATAAATACATGTAAATAACAGTGACTGATATATCTTCGTAGAGGCGATATTCACGTCGTACGATCTGTGTAAAAATAAAGGTAAAATAAATACATGTAAATAACAGTGACGCTGATATATCTTCGATGAGGCGATATTCACGTCGTACGATCTGTGTAGAAAGAAAGGTAAAATAAATACATGCAAATAACAGTGACGCTGATATATCTTCGTACAGGCGATATTCACGTCGTACGATCTGTGTAGATAGAAAGGTAAAACAAATACATGTAAATAACAGTGACGTTGATATATCTTCGTACAGGCGATATTCACGTCGTACGATCTGTGTAGAAAGAAAGGTAAAATAAATACATGTAAATAACAGTGACGCTGATATATCTTCGTGGAGGCGATATTCACGTCGTACGATCTGTTTAAAAAGCAAGGTAAAATAAATACATGTAAATAACAGTGACGCTGATATATCTTCGTACAGGCGATATTCACGTCGTACGATCTGTGTAGAAAGAAAGGTAACATAAATACATGTAAATAACAGTGACGCTGATATATCTTCGTACAGGCGATATTCACGTCGTACAATCTGTGTAAAAAGAAAGGTAAAATAAATACATGTAAATAACAGTGACGCTGATATATCTTCGTGGAGGCGATATTCACGTCGTACGATCTGTTTAAAAAGCAAGGTAAAATAAATACATGTAAATAACAGTGACTGATATATGTGCGGTCTGTTCCGGGTCCGTTATAGGAATGCCGTAACCATGGATACGGTGATTGATCGTTTCATCCACACATTTCACAGCACCAATATACGCAGACATATTCCTGAAAAACATTTTCAAAAATAAAATTAATATATATTAAATAAATAAATAAAATAATAATAATAATAATAATAAAACAAAAATAAAAAAATAATAATAATAAAAAAGATAAAATAAAATAATAAATTTAAATGAAATGAATTAAATTTAAATTTAAATTTAAATTAAATTAAATTAAATTAAATTAAATTAAAAAAATAAAATAAAATAAAATAAAAATAATAAAAATAAATTACACATGCACTGACAAAAATCCAAACAAAACACTAAATGTCTTACACACTGGTTAGCATCACACGGCAATATTCAACACATGAAAGTTCAATATCAGGACATCGGATTAGCTGTTCAGTTGCGAACACTGATTATTGAAGAAAAACATTGTAAATAATGTTTATATTTACGGCAACAAAGCTGCAATAGTCACAAATATTTTCTTCTGGTTACTATACAAAAGAGTAGTGGATCCAGAAAAGTCATTGGGGGGGGGGGGGGCAATGACATGAGGTGGGCAATGACATGAGGTTTGTCCCCCCCCCCCCCCCCCCTAGATCCGCATCTGCAATAGTTAAGGTCAGCGGCTTTAACGTCGAAACACACCGAAGCTGGGTATTAGGCCACAAACAGCAATTAATAACGCTCTATGTTTCTATATAGCATTAGTGGCTACAATAGGTGTTATTAATATCAGCAAACTCATGGATTTGTGTTATGTACCTGTGCCTGCCTGGGGGAAACATACCCTGAGAAAGACAACCTCTGTTGTCCAGATGTTTCTCCCAGGATATTGGTTTAAACAAACACACCCACTAAACCTGGCCAGAGTACACCCATTTGACACAAAACAACATTACTTTTGCTTGGGCCGGAATTACCACAAACAAGTCTTGTCAACATGTCAAAAGGTTACACAAGTTTGTAAACTACACGCTCTCCCCTGTCAACTTCAGTCAAATAGTTGCCACTTTAAAGCTGTCTGCCATGAAATAATGACAGTCAAACAGCAAACCACTTGCGCAGACAAATTTTCATATTTTCGACAACCAAATGGGAAGATATCTGAGATCTGAGGTCGTCTGCATGTTCTATGTTGTCTGGCGGGGCAACCAGATGGGAAGATAACTGTGATCTGAGGCCACCTGCATGTTCTGTGTTGTCTGACGGGACAACCAGATGGGAAGATAACTGTGATCTGAGGCCGTCTGAATGTCCTATGTTGTCTGGCGGGACAACCAGATGGGAAGATAACTGCGATCTGAGGCCATCTGCATGTTCTGTGTTGTCTGGCGGGACAACCAGATGGGAAGATAACTGCGATCTGAGGCCGTCTGAATGTTCTATGTTGTCTGACGTCACATCTGTTGTCCGTGCCATCACCGGTGTCATGTGTTTTGTCGCATTTTATTCAGTGCGTTTCATTTTCGACTGGACCTGTTATCGACAAATTCAGTAGCAGTGTTTTAGGGTGTTAACCTTTTTTGAGTAGAATAGTATAATATGCTGGTTTGTTTTGTTTAACGACACCACTAGAACATATTGATTTATTAAGCTGCTCGATGTCAAACAATTGGTAATATAGTCTTAGAGAGGAAACCCGGTAAATAGTTCCATTAGCAGCCAGGGAAATTGTATATGCACCATCCCACAGAGAGGATAGCATATACCACGGCCTTTAATATGCCAGTCGTGGTGCACTGGCTACAACGAGATATAGCCCATTAGGTTCACCGACGAGGGTCGACTCAAAACCGACCGCGCACCACCGAGCGCTTTACCACTGGGCTACGTGCATGCTCTTCTATGATCAATCTGTAGTTATGCTATCACAGCTGCACTGTTTTCCGTCACATTCAAGTTAGTGCATTGTAATTTCAACTGGTACAATATACGCCAGATACACAGACCCGGCGTTTTGGACCGTAACTTGTTTTGAGTAGAATAACACCGGCCTCGGTTGTGTCGTGGTTAAGCCATCGGACATAAGGTTGGTAGGCACAGGGTTCGCATCCCGGTACCGGCTCCCACACAGAGCTAGTTTTAACGACTCAATGGGTAGGAGTAAGACCACTACACCCTCTTCTCTCTCACTAGCCACTAGCATTTAGCCCACTGTCCTTGACAGACAGGCCAGATAGCTGAGGTGTGTGTTCAGGACAACGTGCTTGAACCGTAACTAGATATAATCACAAAAATAATTTGAAAAGAAAACAGAAAAGTAGAATAACAAAGATAATATAATATACTTACTGACAGGTTGCTTTGGAAGGAAGCTGTTTAACGTCTAACTTGGTTTGATGATATCTCTCAAGTTGGTAGAGTTGAATTTCGGTAACGTAATATTGAGGCCATTATCGACGAAACAACGATGTTGGGCAGCCATGATACTATCTCTGTCAGAACAGTTTACAAAATCTGTTTAAAGAAAAAGACGAACATATTGTATAACATCTCTCTCTCTCTCTCTCTCTCTCTCTCTCTCTCTCTCTCTCTCTCTCTCTCTCTCTCTCTCTCTCTCTCTCTCTCTCTCTCTCTCTCTCTCTCTCTACCTACCTGTCGTTCTCTCTTACTTGGCTCTGTAAAGGTGATACTTGTTTTGTTTTCAATACGCGCGTGTTTTTTTGGTTTGTTGTTGTCTTTTAAATGATGTATAGATAAATGTACGGACGAACGGACGGTTTGATGGGTGGATGTTTCGTTAGTTTGATGTCTTTTATGCAGATGCAATCTTTAAAAGGCGATGTGTGGGTTTTTTGTTGTTGTTGATGACGATTAATGGATAGGGACGGGCGGATGGATGGGTGAGTGAGTCATAGATTGATGTGTTGATGGATGTGTATGGTCAGATGCATTGATGGATGGATGGATGGATGAATGGATGGATGGATGGATGGATGGACGGACGGACGGACGGACGGACGGATGGACGGATGGATGGATGGATGGATGGATGGATGGATGGATGGATAGATGTATTGATCGATGGATGGAATGAGGGAGGGATGGATGGATTGATGGATGGACGGATGGATGGACGGACGGATGGATGGATGGATGGATGGATGGACGGATGGATGGACGGATGGATGGGTGGATGGATGGCTGAATGAGTCATAGATTGATGTGTTGATGTATGGTCAGATGCATTGATAGATGGATGGATGGATGGACGGACGGACGGACGAATGGATGGATGGATGGACGGATGGATGGACAAATGCATTCATGGATGGATGGAATGAGGGATGGATGGAGAAACTTGATATATGTTTGTGGGTGGGGGTTCCGTCATACCTGGTAGAATACAGTCAGCGGGTGCCACTAGTTTGTACAAGAATTTCGAAATATCGACCACAGATTTATTGCAGAATACGAAAGAATCGTGCTCACAAGTGCGCGAACTGGCAAACCACCTGAAACGAGTATATTATCTAGATATATATACAATTATGTTGACAGGAAAACCATGCGGTAAAATCAGGCAGGGTCCTAAACCGAATAAGGGCTGTGGCGTAGTGACTGATATGTCTAATATAATTATGTCTATAGTATGGTTATTTTTTCACTGCAGAGAAAGCGACTGAGACTGTGAGGGAGGGCAAGAGAGACACAGAGAGACAGAAACTGATAGAGACACAGAACAGTCTCTTCAGAGACACCAGTTTAGATTTTATAAGAGCGTATTTTACTAACACATTAAAGTTTGTTTCATTTAACGACGCCACTAGAGCCAGTGTTCGAGATTAACGGTATCCCAGTATCCCGAGGATACCAGAATTTAATTTTGGATGCCAGACTTCAAGAAACCAGTATCCCACCGGGATACCATATAAGGTTCTTGGTTTTATTAATCCTGCATTTTTATTTTTTGCTGAAACGGTGAAAGTTGTCATTTACTGGTGAAGTTAAGTAACAGTATTTTTGAGCTCTTACTCAGTCTAATGCTATGCTGTAACAATATCTCCCCCAACGCGTACTCAGTCTAATGCTAGGAACCGCTAAATCACTATTGTCCTTGTTGGATGTTTCCTCCCTTCAAATTTTATTTGAGATATTGATCGATTCCACATCTGCAGAATATTGATACAGGTAGGTTTATCGTTAGTAATGTCAGAAACACTTATTGTTTACTGCTAAATATTAATTTATGTCAATATTACGCAAAAGTAGATGCAGCAAATATTTTTGCCAATTCCGTTTGATTGCGAATTTCACAAATTCTGCAATTTTGATTGCGATCTGGCAATAGATTGGGAACGAGAACGGTGTCGTCCAAATTTGTTATGATGTTATCTATGAATTTCATTTAAGTGGGATACTAAATTCTCAGGTGGGATACCAGATTTTGAATTGTTAGTATCCAACTGGGATACTGCCCAAAACTTTTAATCTCGAACACTGAGAGCACATTGATTTTGTATCGTACCATAGGCTATTGGACGTCAAACATATGGTCATTCTGACACTGTTGGTTTTAGAGGAAACCCGCTGTCGCCAGATAGGCTACTCTTTTACGATAGGCAGCAATGGATCTTTTATTTGCGCTTCCCACAGGCGCTTCCCACATAGCACAAACCTTGGCCTTTGTTGAACCAGTTGTGGATCACTGGTCGGTGCAAGTGGTTTACACCCATTGAGCCTTGCGGAGCACTCACTCAGGGTTTGGAGTCGGTATCTGGATTAAAAAATGCCATGCCTCGACTGGGATCCGAACCCAGTACCTATCAGCCTGTAGTCCGATGGCTTGTTTTTTTGTTTTGTTTTTATCTTTTTATTTACAATATCAACATAATACATAAATAAATACAACATGTATATAATAAAAAATAAATAAAAACACAGACACACAAACAACCACTCACTGACTCACACCAAGCACACTTGTATAATTATTAAAAACTTTATAGATTTCTTATAAAGTCTTGAGGAATATTGACTTCTAATACTACATATTAAGAGGATATTTAAAGATTAATACATCACCATTCAAGTCAAGGAACCTATTATCCTTAATATATTTATTAGTAAAAACAGGAAGTTTATTTCGAAAATGATATTTATTAAGAAGTAATTCAAAGAACTGACGCACGTAGTGCTTAAACAATCTAACAAGATTGATATTTGACCCTCTTGATTCAGCTATTACACGTCTTTTAAAAACTGATATTCTATAAATTGACAAGATAATGTTTAGGAAATCATATGGACAATTTTGTATTCGAACATAACAACCGAATAGTAATAATATTTTTAGCTGTTGTAAAGAAAAACCTGTTTTCTGAAATATTACAATACACATTTCATGAAAGATTGATAATAAGTCATACAATTCATCACAATATAAAAACAAATGACACAAATCTTCATCGTCTTTCATACAAACTGGACATTGACTGGACAAAACTTTACCATATTTATATAATTTACAATATGTAAAAATAATATGCGCTATTTTGAAATCCAAATCAATGAATTCAGATTTATCACAATAATTAATGGATTTCCAAATTGGCTTCCATGATACATTAAAACTTAAATCCTTCCATTTTTCTAAACATGTAGGTAGTTTGAAATTTTGAGCAATTAAAAAAGAATATATTAATTTAACAGTGAATTTACTTGAATTTATTATTTCATTATTGTAAATCAAAAATAAATCTTTTACTAAAGAAACATTTTTATTCTCACTATTAATAACTGTTTTCCATTCACCTGGAAGTGAGTTTAAGATAACATTATAAGCAGAAGAAATATTTGCTTTAGTTACATCTGGACATTTTTCCTGAATAATTTCTACAACAGCAGAAACAGGGAAAAAACCTGGTATAACTTCATAAACAATATCAGCCACAGTGACTATATCACTTTCAATAAAAGAACTAAATAGTAACAATTTATCTTTATACTTAATATAAGGATTATCAAAAAGTGGCTGAGATAATATTTCACCTAAATCCACAGCAAAATGACGTTCACCTTTAGTGACCGAGTCCCATGCTGACAACACCTCAGCATAAAAAGGATTAATAGCTACTAGAGAATATTCATTAAAAACTATATTGAAAATGTTATAAGATAAATTCATATTCATATATTTTTTAAGAAATTCAGACATTGTATGTTTCCAAACAGCTTTAAAACCATGATCAAAATATTTTTTCAGCATCTTAACACGAAAAGCAACCTTTTTAAATGAAACATCTTGTATATTTAATCCACCCAAAATTGTATTCCCAATAATTGTAGAATATTTTATTAATGGTATTTTACCGTTCCACATAAACTTACAAAACAAAGTCTGAATTTCTTTTTCTACCCATTTAGGAACATGAATAGTACTTATCATATACCACAATCTAGAAGATAAAATAGTATTCCACACCGTAGCTTTTCCATTTAAAGTAAGCTTTCTTTTACCCCAAAGACTAATTAAAGCATTTAATTTGTCTATTTTATTTTTCCAATTCAATCTTTCACACAATTTCTTGTTTGGGCCTAAATATATACCAAGAATTTTAACACAATCTTTATTAATAGACACAGGAATATTAAAAGATAAATCCTTAGACGTAGCCTTGCCAATACAGAGTACTTCTGACTTATCAATATTGACCTTTGCACCAGTAGCAAGACAAAAAATATTAACAGTGTTAAAAACAGCCTCAACAGACTGAGTCTCTCTAACTGTAATAGTAGTATCATCAGCATGCTGAAATAATAAAGAATTAAATTCATTTGCTATTCTAATTCCATCATTACTATGTCTATTCTTAATTAAACTATTTAAAGGTTCTGCTATAATAACGTAAAGCATCATAGAAACTGGACATCCTTGCCTAACTCCTCTAGTTATAGAAAAGAAAGATGTTAAATGTCCATTAATTTTTACACAACTTTTTATATCATTATAAAGTACTTTAATCCATGATATAAATTTATTTCCAAAATTAAATTTATTTAAAACTTTTACTATAAAGCTGTGTGAAACTCTATCAAAAGCTTTTTCTTGGTCAATTTTAACAATAAAACCTTCATCCTTATTTAACTCAACTAAATCTATAACATCTCGCAATGACATAATATTATCTGCAATATCCCTTCCTGGAACACAACAAGTTTGTTCAGGAGAAATAATCGATGACATAACTTGTTTTAGCCGATTAGCTAAAACTCTTGAAATAATTTTATAATCAACATTCAAAAGACTTATTGGTGTAAAATTTTTAAGATCTGTTTTATCTCCTTTTTTCTTATAAAAAAGACTAATTACTCCCTTTTTCATACTTCTTGATAACTGTTCTTCATTTTTAATCGACATCACAACTTTATGAAATAAAGGTTTTAAAACGTCCCAAAATTTAATATAAAATTCCACAGTAAGACCATCCATCCCAGGAGATTTTAACCGGCCTCGGTGGCGTCGTGGCAGGCCATCGGTCTACAGGCTGGTAGGTACTGGGTTCGGATCCCAGTCGAGGCATGGGATTTTTAATCCAGATACCGACTCCAAACCCTGAGTGAGTGCTCCGCATGGCTCAATGGGTAGGTGTAAACCACTTGCACCGACCAGTGATCCATAACTAGTTCAACAAAGGCCATGGTTTGTGCTATCCTGCCTGTGGGAAGCGCAAATAAAAGATCCCTTGCTGCCTGTCGTAAAAAAGAGTAGCCTATGTGGCGACAGCGGGTTTCCTCTAAAAACAGTGTCAGAATGACCATATGTTTGACGTCCAATAGCCGATGATAAGATTAAAAATCAATGTGCTCTAGCGGCGTCGTTAAATAAATAAAAAAAAAAAAAAAAAACACCCAGTAGATTTCTTTTTATTCATTCCTTTTAAAGCGTCAGTCAATTCATCTATCGAAATATCTTTGTCACAATTTTGAATTTGTATATCATTTAATTTATTATTTATTAAATTTAATAACTCAGCTTCTTTTTCTATATCTACATTTTCCTGAGTATACAATTTGGAATAAAAATGTTGCGCAAAGTTTAATATATCTTCTGTTTTCCTAGATAACCCATTGTCCGTTTTAATTTCTTTAATTGCATTAGATTCCTGTTTTGATTTCTCCAAATTAAGAAAAAAGGAAGTATTTCTGTCTGATTCAAAATTTCATTCTACTTTCGATCTTAAAATAACTCCTTTACACTTAATGGTTTCAATATTTTGTAATTCTTGTTCCAAAAGTTTTAATTTTGTTATATCATAATCTTTATGTACAGATAATCTAGCATATTCACGTTTTAATGCATTTTGAATAAAATAGTATTTTTCATTTTCAGCTTTACGTTTATTGATTGCAAAATATATAGAACATCTTTTCAATTTATATTTTAAATTAGCCCACCAAACTAGTGGCTCAGATTGCAATAACGGACACTGACATACATCATTAATAACATTAAGAATTGTTTCACAAAAACGTTCATCATATAATAACTCATTATTAAAAATCCAAATACCTTGACCTCTCTCAATATGAGACAAATCAAGCTTAAAAGCTATAAAATTATGATCACTAAACGCAGTGTAAGAAATATATGTATTTGTTAGAAACTGCAATAAATTTCTCGAAATTAAAACGAAATCAATTCTAGACTGTTTCATTATATTTTCTACAATTTGTTGACGACTAAATTCTCTCTTACCTGGGTTTCTGTAACGCCAAATATCAACAAGATCATGATTGTTAATAACAGAATGTAAAGCATTGCTAGATTTCAAACAAAATTGTTTATTATGTACACCCATATCCAAAGAAGGATCCAAAATTTCATTAAAGTCACCTGCAAGAATATTATTTTTACCCTTTATAAAATTATCTAATTGTTCAAAGAAAACAATTCTTTCATCTGTTTTGTTTGGTGCATACACATTAATAAAATTGTAATCAACGTCTTCAATAATAGCATTAATATTCAAAACCCTACCTTCATTATCACAGCTATCAAAAGTAAATGTATATGGACAATCTTTTGATGTTAATATTGCCACACCCTATCTATTATTATTAGGACAATTATTATAAAATATTTGACCATCCCATAAATGTTTATAACTCTCAATAAAATTATCATCCCAAAACGTTTCTTGTAAAAAGTAATGTAACTATGCTTACTTTTGATAGCTGTAAAAACTGCATTCATTTTGTCAATATCCCTCAGTCCATTCACATTTAAAGATACTAATAGCAGCATTAAGATATAAGTTATTTTAAAGTACATATCCATCTTTATTTTTTATTTTTACTTTTAACCTCATTCTTCTTTCCATCATTCTCTCTTCTTGCATTCACAGTACACCCATCCTTCTTTCTTTCATCCGATACTCTCCTCTCTCGCTTTTCCTTTCTTCCCTCAACAATGCTCCACACCGTCTCATCAGCTGGTCTTTTCACAAGTCTTGATCTTCGCGTCACTCTCTTTGTTTCACTCAGTTCATTTTCACCGTCCTTACAGTCATTCACTTTCGAATTATCCTCATCTGTATATAAAACCTCGTCATCAATTTCAGCTTGGCTCTCTTGGGTAGACATGAGCTTGTCTTGATCGCCTACGCTTGACGACGTCTTGCCCTTCGTCACGGACGGCTGATCACAGTTATCAGTTCTCAGCTTGGGTTGTTCAATTTTCTCTTTGACAGTTACGTCCATGTCATCTCACCGTCTTCAGCAAACACTCTTGCCTGTCTTTCGTCCGCAAATGTAATCTCGTACATCTCTCTTCCCCTTGGGACACACGCTAAAATTTCTCCTTCACTGTGCACTCCATTAATATAGTCAATCAATTCACCTGCTTTCATTTCTTTTTCCAAAACAACCTCCACTGTACACTCCTTCTTGAAAGATTTCACGCTAATTACCTTCTTTTCTTCCATCTTTTCCCTCTCTTCGTCCATGCAAGGCAGGCTAATGCACAAAAGTGCCCAAGGGCAGATGCACAAACACAAACAAAACACTATTTGCGGAGCCGAAGTAAACACGTCCGATAGTGACAAAACCAAAACCGGAAGTCATTTTCCACAGACAGGATAGCACAAACCATGGCCTGTGTTGAACCAGTTGTGGATCACTGGTCGGTGCAAGTGGTTTACACCCAGTGAGCCTTGCGGAGCACTCACTCAGGGTTTGGAGTCGGTATCTGGATTAAAAAATGCCATGCCTCGACTGGGATCCGAACCCAGTACCTATCAGCCTGTAGTCCGATGGCTTAACTACTACGCCACCGAGGCCGGTTTACTAATAAATGCGTTTTTCGTGCATACTTAGAGAATATTGCATGAGTGGCCGTTAGATACCACTTATCTTACAACGAGTTGTTTTATAACGAACGAAACGAGTTGGATTTTTCTTTTTAAACAACGAGTTGTAAGATAAATGGTATCTAACGGCCATGAATACAGTATTAATTTTTTTTTTTTTTTTTTTTTTTTTTTCAAAGGTTTAAAATAAATTTAAACGCCTTTTCCAAGTAAAACCTATTTACGTCCATACCGCTTGTATTTAACTTAGTGTCACAATATAATCAGTTTCAGGTTAATTTATACGTCACAGAGCAATCAATTTCGACTGTGTTTTTTTATTCGATGGTATGACGGTGGCGACCTTCTCATCAGCTAGGAGCAGCCAATCGTATGTCTTTAAATTCTTACCACACATATGCATGTTATAAGCATGTGTTATCACAAAATAATGAATTATGTTCTCACTTCATACTTACGTGCATACCGTACGATTATCAGAGTGCGCACTGTTGAGTGGCGTGACCTCTGACCTGGTTGTGTTTCTTACACACGTGGTAATTTTCAGATCTTCCTCACGATGGCAGTGTTGATAAGCTGGACATTATAGATTAAGTACAGTCCACCATCGATACATTAAAACTAAGTGGACTTGTGAAATGTTTCCAGTTTCAGGGAGCTTTGTTTCGAAACTCTCTTTATACGTCAAGGCAAGGTAAGTATTATTATGTATTTGTTTAAAATATGTATACTACGTCCATACATTAGTGCCTCCACGCACATACATACACATTAAATATACATACAACCGGCCTCAGTGGTGTCGTGGTTAAGTCATCGGATACAAGGCTGGTAGGTACTGGGTTCACAACCCGGTACCGACTCCCACCCAGAGCCATTTTAACGACTCAATGGGTAGGAGTAAACCACTACACCATCTTCTTTCTGACTAGCCACTAACAACTAACAACTAACCCACTGTTCTGGACAGACAGCCCAGATGGTTATGGTGTGTGCCCAGGACAGCGTGCTTGGACATCAATTGGATATAAGCATGAAAATAAGTTGAAATGAAATAAAATACATACATACATACATACATACATACATACGTACGTACGTACGTACGTACATAACTACATACCTATATACGTACATACATATATACAAATATACATACAAACATACATACATACATACAGACATATATACAGACATACATACATACATATTATACCCTGCGCCAGTGCGTTAATACCTATGTATGTAATAGTCAACCTCGACATACATATATATATATATATATATATATATATATATATATATATATATATATATATATATATATATATACAGTCGAACCTGTCTATGGCGGTCACTCGTGGGACATGACAAAAGTGGCCGCCATAGAGAGGTGGCCGCCGTATGCAGGTCATATATAAGTCCGAATTTTTAAAAACAATTACACGTATGTTGCAATAGAACTATTAAGGAGGCATATACATGTGCAAAAACGTAATGAAAAACAAGACAAAAAATTATCATCGATATGAAATTTTATTAAGTGAAAAAGAGAATATTTAACAAACAGAATAATGGAGCACTGTTCTGCGCATTAAAGTCACTGATTATCCTTTAATGTTCACTTGCTAAAGAAGTCACGTATCTTGCGTTTAATGACCACCGCCGATGACTAGTACATCGCACCGTTAATCCAGATTAAAACCACTTGTTAATTAACGAACACAGCTAAGCGACCGACGACCTTTAAAGGACCGCTGTTTATCAAGCCAATTGGTTATATCAACAAAAACATCTTACGGTTTTTTTTACGATTGCCGACATTTCTTTATAACTTGCACTAAAAAACAATTGTGGCCGCGATAGCAGGTTCATTTTCGCTTTTTTTATGACAAAAGTGTGGCCGCTGGCCGCGTTGAGCAGGTGGTTGCCATATAGAGGTAAAATATATAGTAAAATTCATTGTGGGGACCTCAGGGTGGCCGCAATGGACAGGTGGCCGCCATATGGAGGTGGCCGCGAAGGCAGGTTTGACTGTATATATATATATATATATATATATATATATATATTCATACATTAATACATACTAGCCAGTGCCAGGTCTGCCCACTGTTTCGTGCACATAAGCGGGATCGACCGCATGGATTGTAGGCCCCATGCATATGGTTGAGCTAAACAACTTCATTTTGTATGGATGTCTGGATAGCTCAGAATATGCCGTTGCAAATTTGCAAGTTGCGGGCGATTAAGTGACACAGGTTCGAGTCCCAGCAACGGCACGAGACAATTTGCGAGGCCAGAAATGATTTAAGTATCCCCCGCGCCAGTGCATTAATATCTATGTATGTAATAGTCAACCTCGACATACAGCAAATATTTTAGATATTCATACATCAATACATGCCAGCCAGTGCCAGGTCTGCCCACTGTTTCGTGCACATAAGCGGGATCGACCGCATGGATTGTAGGCCCCATGCATATGGTTGAGCTAAACAACTTCATTTTGTATGGATGTCTGGATAGCTCAGAATATGCCGTTGCAAATTTGCAAGTTGCGGGCGATTAAGTGACACAGGTTCGAGTCCCAGCAACGGCACGAGACAATTTGCGAGGCCAGAAATGATTTAAGTATCCCCCGCGCCAGTGCATTAATATCTATGTATGTAATAGTCAACCTCGACATACAGCAAATATTTTAGATATTCATACATCAATACATGCCAGCCAGTGTCAGGTTTGCCCACTGTTTCGTACTTTACTAATTTACTCTGTGTCTTGTAATACTCACCTAATTTACTTCCTGCCGTGTACTACTCACCTATGGTATTTGTGCATCATGCAACACTCGCCTAATTTATGTTTGTATCATATAATACAAAATCGTGCAATCGTCAATTATTGTTTTGCATAATGTAATACTCACCTAATTTATTTTTGCAGATGAGCTGTATGCCTTCACTGACGTCAGTCAAGGTGAGGGAAGACTTGTTATGACACTTGGCGGACACACCGAGCAGACACGTGGCTATCTTCAACTGCAGCAAAGAATCTCTACAAGTATAATAATATTATAGAGTATGGTGAAATAACACACACACACACGCACACACACACACGCACACAGAGAGAGAGAGAGAGAGAGAGAGAGAGAGAGAGAGAGAGAGAGAGAGAGAGAGAGAGAGAGAGAGAGAGAGAGAGAGAGAGAGAGAGACAGACAGACAGACGGAGAGACAGACGGAGAGAGAGACAGACAGACAGACAGAGAGACAGACGGAGAGAGAGACAGAGAGACAAATAAAGCGAGACATAGAGAGGTGGCGGAGAGAGAGAAGGGAATAGAAAGACTCTGTGAAAATGAAACAGGTGAGTCTTTGGTGATTACAATATGATATAAATATATACACACAGACGCACACACAGACAGACAGATGTAGAGAGAGAGAGAGAGAGAGAGAGAGAGAGAGAGAGAGAGAGAGAGAGAGAGAGAGAGAGGGGGGGGGGGGGGGAGGAAAGTGCATAGTATGATTTACTATAGTTACGTACCCACAGTCCATGGTACTATTTACGTCAATTACGTTGGCAAAACATGTTATCGTAGAAACCATAACATCGTGCGGGTTGGAGCAATTAATTCGACGTTCAGATGATACTGCGCAGGTTGTACCTGAAACAAAACACAGCTTACTCTACGGTATACGACTTAATGGTTCACACCATTATAAATACAAGCACAACTATTGTCTTCAGTACAGCAACATACATTTGCAAAACTCTTTATATGACTTATATAGGATACTATATGACAAAATACTTTTTTCTTCTTTTTTTTTCTTTTTCTTTCTCTTCTTTTTTATACTTTCAGTTATTTGTAGACTAGGGATCGAGATGTAGCCCACTGTTTGTTTGTAGATGATCACATACGTACCAAATACAATGTAGTGCAAGGAGGGGTGGGGGCAGGAACAGGCTCGTGTACCGGGAGGCAGTGAGGGGGGAGTCGAACACTCCGACCCAGCAAAAGCAAATTTTCTTTTCTTTTTTTTTCTTTATTTCAATATATTTTCTGGGGGAACATGACTCGACGGGGGTGGGGGTGTTATTGTTGTTTTGCTATACTTTATTTAAATAAATATAAAACGTGTTACCCACCCAGAGTCTCTACCCACCTCCACTTGATTGTTTGAAGGGTGATTGTGCCCCCTGCCCCCTACCCCTCCCTAGCCCCAATCCAGGTATCGTTCTACGGGCATGTAGTGTCAGCAGCTAGTTAATGTACATGTACACACAATATTAATCTCAAGTTTATGTAAAATATTAATACTATAGTTATAACCAGCCAGTACACGACGACTGGGTTTTTTTTCAAAAGCCGTGGTATGTGCTATCGTGCATGTGGGATATCGTGCACATTAAACTATCCCTAGTTACTAATGGAAACATGTAACGGGTTTCCTTTTTAAGACAATATGTCAAAATGACCAAATGTTTGACATCCAATTGTGTCGATGTTTAACAAATATATGTGCTCTAGTGGTGTCGTTAAACAAAACAAACCTGGAATATGGCATGGGGTCTATGTTCCTCCCATCACACCTTTTTCTTTGAAACTTATTTCCGTGCTTATATCCAATTAAGTTTCAAGCACGCTGTCATGGCCATACACCTCAGCTATCTTGGCTGTCTGTCGTTAAAACTCGCTCTGGGTGGGATCCGGTACCGGGCTCCGAACCCAGTACCTACCAGTCATATGTCTGATGGCTTAACCACGACACCACCGAGGCCGGTGACACACCTTTTTGTCCCACCACCTTTTATATGTTTCTGTTGCCCCATAGCACTACTCACAGACATTGTAGTTGCCCTTCCCACACCATGTGTGTTACTCCCTCCCCCCCCCCCCCCCCACGCCAGAATATAAAATCCTGACCACGCCAAAGATAGATATAAAGTATTTACTCACCGAGCGCTGCACACAGTAATATTACTATTATGAGTTGCTGTCGTGTAGACATTTTGCTTCTCTTGCCTTTTTCAGAGACGATCCGAGTTTTATACAAATAGTTTATGCCACCCACAATACTTTCGCAATATTAGATACGCCGGACCGTAGTTAACAACGTAACTAACAGTTTGACCAAGAACAGATTTTGCATACATGTATAGTGTATACAGCATGAGCGTGATAAGCGAACGGGGCAGGGCCGCTGTCCCCACCCACCCCCACCCCCCACCCCACCCCCACCCCAATCACACTCAGCCCCAATACTGAAATAAAAGCATTGCACTGACCCCTCCGTCACCACTTTAAAGACGATTTGGGTGTTATTGGTTGTTGTTTGTTGTGGGTTTTGTTTTGTGGTGGGGGTTTTTAGTAGTGTTTTTGTTTGTTTTATTGTTGGTGGGTTTTTTTGTTTTTTATTCTTTGGTGTTCTTCCCGATCTGGCAAATTATCCTATCATTTAACTTATTTCGCTGTCCACCTCCACATACCAGTCCTTGTCTCTCCAGTTGCGACAGGTGCTTGTCTTTTGTGGCTATTCGTGACGCATACATGTCATTCTCCATCAACTTTTAGTTACATCTGGCATTGTTAAGAGGCAAGTTTAATCACCTACTATGCCAACCTGCTACCGGCGGTGGTTAGTTAGTGTCGTGGGTCAGACCAGCTGTATTAGCGGAAGAGGACGATGATGGCAGGTGGGTGCAGTAAAGTACACAGAGACGGCACCCGTGGAGGAAATTGAGACAGGTAGGCGATAGCGTGAACATCTCAGAAAACAGAGTAGGGGGAAACTGTCAGAAAAGTTCGAAACAGATTGAAATCGTGGGAGAAATTGGAAAGACGAATTAACATAAAACTGTCCTAACGTCTCTTCTTTTTTTTTTCTTTCTGTTTTTTTTGGCTGTGTTTTATTTCATCTTCCAACACTTATGTTCAGACCATTGCAAGGAACGGGAAGCAGAGACACCTCCACCCAAAGACGAACCGAGGAAATATTACCAGGAGGGGATCAAAGGCAAAAAGGTCCCTGGACCAACTACCAAAAATGGCACTTCAGTAAAAAATTTAAACGGATTGTTAAAAAAGGAGCATTCTAATTGTTTAGGGAATGGGAATGGGAACTCTATTTACGTGCCCATATCCACAGAGGTTCAGGCACGCCCACCTTGGATTTAGCCTCTGACTTCGCCAGTGACCAATTCCGGGCCAGGAGCGATTGTTTAAGGGGACAGGTTCCTCTTGCCCTCTCCCTTTTATCCGCCCTTGGACGCCGATTCAATTATTACATTTCTATCCCGCTATTTTCGTGTTAAATACGGTACGTGTACTGAGACTGTGTCGCGTGTTTGAGCAACCCAGCATCACAGAGATGTTGAGTGTTAGTGTTGTCATTGTTTTCAGATCGTATTTATCGGCTGATATCATAATCTCGTTATATATACATTCCAGTGTCCTCAAGCCCTACCCTCTTTATATACGATGATAAAGCCAGGGCGCACCTAGGTCTCATTTCGTGTTGATGGTTCAAGGTTTCAGAGGTGACCAACTTAAAAAAAAAAGAGTTGAAGTGTGTTTTGTTTAACGATACCACTAGAACACATTGATGTATTAATCATCGGCTATTGGATGTCAAACATTTGCTGTTGTTTTGTGAGGAAATCCGTTACATTTTTCCTAATTCATCAAGGGATCGTTTATATGCACTTTCCCACAGACTGAAAAGCAAATACCACGGACTTTGACCAAGCGAGCACTCAACCGACTGAGCTAAATTCCGCCCCTGGTTTGAGAGGTGATCAAAAAAAGATTTAGAGTTGTATTTGTTTAACGACACCACTAGAGCACGGCGGGACGTAGCCCAGTGGTAAAGCGTTCACTTGATGTGCGGTCGGTCTAGGATCGATCCCCGTCAGTGGACTCATTGGGAAATGTTTTCGTTCCAGCCAGTTCACCATAATTGGTGTAACAAAGAAAGAAAGAAAGAAATGTTTTATTTAACGACGCACTCAACACATTGTATTTACGGTTATATGGCGTCGGACATATGGTTAAGGACCACACATATATTGAGAAAGAAAACCCGCTGTCGCCACTTCATGGGCTACTCTTTCGATTAGCAGCAAGGGATCTTTTATATGCACCATCCCACAGGCAGGGTAGTATGGTTGATGTGTTTAGTGCGTCGTTAAATAAACTATTTATGTCCTTCCTTCCACTAGAGCACATTGTTGTATTAATGATCGGCTATTGGATGTCAAACATTTAGAAAGTTTCACATGTCGTCTTAAGAGAGGAAGTACAGTTTGCTTTGTTTAACACCACTAGAGCACATTGATGTATTAATGATCGGCTATTGGAGTTCAAACATTTGTAAATTTTGACATATACGTGTAGTTTTAGAGAAGAAACCCGCTACATTTTTGCCATCATTAGCAAGAGATGTTTTATATGCACCATCCCACAGACAAAATAGCACATGCAACAGCCTTTGGTATATCAGTCGTGGTGCACTGGCTGGAAAGAGAAATAGCTCAATGGGCCCAGTGACGGGGGTCGATCCTATACCGACTACGCATCGAGCGTTCACTTTACTACTGGACTACGTCCTGCCCCTTCAATGGCAGATGTGCCGAGCTCTGAAAGGAAGGAAGGAAATGTTTTATTTAACGACGCACTCAACACATTTTATTTACGGTTATATGGCGTCGGAAATATGGTTAAGGACAAATATTGAGGGAGGAAACCCGCTGTAGCCACTACATGGGCTACTCTTTTCGATTAGCAGCAAGGATTTTTTGTATGCACCATCCCCTAGACAGGATAGCACATACCACGGCCTTTGATGTACCAATCGTGGTGCACTGGCTGGAGCAAGAAATAGCCCAATGGGCCCACCGACGGGGATCGATCCCAAACCGATCACGCATCAAGAGAGCGCTACGTTCCGCCCCAGCTCTGAAAGGAAGCGATGACTGTAGTGGGGTTTGGCGGTATATCCACTGAAATTGCCCAGACAACCGTTTTTAGGGCAATTTAATGTTGTGAATTGTGAATTTGAAATATAATTTTAAAAAATCATTGAATTGTACTGGATTTGATAACATATTAGCGTACCTACATTCAATTAAGGTTCATGCACGTCCCTCCCGGGAACACTCTCCGACTTCGCCAGTGACAGAATAAAAAGGGCACTTCAAACAGAAAAGGTGTGTGTGGGGGGAGGGAGGGAGGGGGGGCACTGGACCAGTGTCTCCGACAAACAGAGTGTATGCCCTTTCCCACAGACAGGGCAGCACTTACCACAGCCAAGGATATAGAGTGTCTGAAGACTTTGTCCATGTACTAAATAAGATTTGATGTTTTATACAATTAAACAACAGACAATATACAAAGAATGGCACATTAATATATATATATATATATATATATATATATATATATATATATATATATATATATATATATATATATATATATATATATATCTATATCTTACAAATATATATATATATCGATAACTCGATCTTGAAGAGGACGAGGAAATAGTTCGAATTTCAGGGAGTTCGAGTTTCCGAAATTAATATATAAGAATTCAGATTTGAAACTAGATTGCAGCTGGTTGCAGCATTGCAGCCGGTTTATTTCGTTTAATAGTGCATCCCCTGTTGAAAGGCGAATTAATATATTAGTCACCTCACCCCACGCCACCCCATCTCATCCCATCCCACCCCAGCTGTTGGCATCGTCGACGCCTGTCGTACATTCATTTTGTGTATATTGCAAAAGTAAGTAAATAAAACAAAAATGATCACTCAGATGAATTTGAAATATATGCTTGGGCATATAGGCTACATGTATTTATTGACAGAAAAAAAGCGAAAAAAGAAGGCATTTAGATACATATATAAATAACAAAAAGTAACGTTGACGTATTTTACAGATGTCAAAACATGGCGGAACGTAACTTACAAATAAAACACTGAATGCTGAATAACACTATATGTACATATGTTTTACTTTCTTTCTCCAATCTGGCCACCCACCCTCCATATTTGGGCCCTACGGAAGATTGCTTGGATGACAAGAAAGGAGAACTTTTTAAAACCGATCTGGCAAACCCCACATTATCGGATCCTTCCCCAGATTGCTCGATCTGTGATGTATCAATTTTAACATAACTAAATCACTGGCAATTGACAAACATTAACTGATACATAAATAGAAAAGCTAAAGTTTGACACTATTCACGGCTTTGAGAGCAAAAACAAACACCGCTAACAATTATTACAAATGCTCTGTAATTAAGTATTACGTAGCGAGGCTCTCCACCACGGATGAACACCGACTACCAAACAGGATCATTTCGTTCCGCTTAGTCGGTGATCTATTATTCTGTAATTATCACCCTAATCCTCGACAGCTTCGCTTGTTTGACATGATAGACAATGCATTCGTCTTTAAAATACTATCGGCAACGACAGTTTGATCAATCTACACGCATCGAGTTTTAGAGGTGCACACGCTATTAAATCTTTATGGAGGAACCAAAGAATTGGGTCGAGAGATCGAGGTTATCGAGTTTTCGAAGCTTGAGTTTCGAGAGATCGAAGTTGGAGTGATCGAAGTTTGACCCTCTACTTGTTTCTTCATAAGTAGCAAGGGATCTTTTATATGTGCCATCCCACAGACAGGACAGCACATACCACGGCCTCCCATATACCAGTTGTGGTGCACTGTCTAGAACGATAAAATATCCTATTAGCCTACCGATGAGGATCGACGTCCTACTTTGAGTAATGCACTAGTAAAAATATAAACAATCATACAAGATTCCTCCCACTGTGTCCACCCCCTGGGAGTGGACAATATGTCTATCAAATGACACACGAGGGCAGTGCCACATATAGTTTTACGTAGGTTGGAATACTGTTTAAAATAATGTATATTTGTTGGGCGTTATGAACATTTGTTTTTTGTAAGGTTGATACAAATCAGGTGCTAATTCAAGGGGGGGGGGGGGGGGGGTCACAGCCCCATCCCCGTTCAGCCTGGTAAATGTACTCTCCCTACCCCGTCGGTGGACACATCAGGCTATTTCTGGTTGTAGCCAGTGCACCACGACTGGAATATAAAAGGCGGTGGCATGTGCTATCCTGTTTGTGGGATGGTGCATATAACAGATCCCTTACTACTGATATCAAACATGTAGCGGGTTTCCTCTCTAGGACTATGGGTTAATACCAAATGTTTGACATCCAATAGCCGATGATTAATAGATGTATGTGCTCCAGTGGTGTCGTTAAATAAAGCAAACTCTTTCTTTTAAACTTTTCTTACACTAGTAATTTATATGAAAGTTATTTTGAGTTGTTTAATGGCACCATTAGAGCACATTAAGCAACTAATCGTCGGCTATTGGATGTCAGACATTTGGTAATTTTGAATATTAGTCTCAATACACCAGCAACGTTTTGTTTTTATTATTAGCAACAAGGGATCTCTTACATGCATTTTCCCACGGACAGGACAACACATATCACGGTCGTTGATATACCAGTCGTGGGACATCGAAGTAGGAACCTCAGGGTTTTATTTATAAGGTGTATGGAAAGCAGGTGCGGATTGAAGGGGAGGTGCGTAAGAAACGGTACGTGGAAGACGGTTATCACAGCCCCACCCCAGTTCAGCCTGGTAAATTTACTTTCACTAGTAATTTACTTAAAAGTTATTTTTGTGTTGTTTAACGGCAACATTAGAACAACTAATCAGTCATTGGTTAATGTTGACAGAGAAAACCTGCTACATGTTGTTCATTAGCAACAAGGTATCTTCTATATGCATTTCCCCCACATACTAGACAGCACACCCCCCTGTTCTTGATATGCCATACGTGGGGGCACTGACGTCACGGATAAACAACAACAACAACAACACAAAAACGGTCCAATAATGTGTCAACTGAGGAGGTTCGATCCTGCGCCCGAAGCACCTTATGCAAGCGCTCTATCGACTCAACTATATCCCGTCCCAGTACTTTACGTAAGAATGAAGATTTCAAGAACAGTTTTATCCTAAATAATCCCACCATGTTTCCACCCCGATTTATTTAATACTAGATCCGCCCCAGCTCTGAAAGGAAGCGATGACTGTAGTGGGGTTTGGCGGTATATCCACTGAAATTGCCCAGACAACCGTTTTTAGGGCAATTTAATGTTGTGAATTGTGAATTTGAAATATAATTTTAAAAAATCATTGAATTGTACTGGATTTGATAACATATTAGCGTACCTACATTCAATTAAGGTTCATGCACGTCCCTCCCGGGAACACTCTCCGACTTCGCCAGTGACAGAATAAAAAGGGCACTTCAAACAGAAAAGGTGTGTGTGGGGGGAGGGGGGGGGGGGGGGGCACTGGACCAGTGTCTCCGACAAACAGAGTGTATGCCCTTTCCCACAGACAGGGCAGCACTTACCACAGCCAAGGATATAGAGTGTCTGAAGACTTTGTCCATGTACTAAATAAGATTTGATGTTTTATACAATTAAACAACAGACAATATACAAAGAATGGCACATTAATATATATATATATATATATATATATATATATCTTACAAATATATATATATATCGATAACTCGATCTTGAAGAGGACGAGGAAATAGTTCGAATTTCAGGGAGTTCGAGTTTCCGAAATTAATATATAAGAATTCAGATTTGAAACTAGATTGCAGCTGGTTGCAGCATTGCAGCCGGTTTATTTCGTTTAATAGTGCATCCCCTGTTGAAAGGCGAATTAATATATTAGTCACCTCACCCCACGCCACCCCATCTCATCCCATCCCACCCCAGCTGTTGGCATCGTCGACGCCTGTCGTACATTAATTTTGTGTATATTGCAAAAGTAAGTAAATAAAACAAAAATGATCACTCAGATGAATTTGAAATATATGCTTGGGCATATAGGCTACATGTATTTATTGACCGAAAAAAAGCGAAAAAAGAAGGCATTTAGATACATATATAAATAACAAAAAGTAACGTTGACGTATTTTACAGATGTCAAAACATGGCAGAACGTAACTTACAAATAAAACACTGAATGCTGAATAACACTATATGTACATATGTTTTACTTTCTTTCTCCAATCTGGCCACCCACCCTCCACATTTGGGCCCTACGGAAGATTGCTTGGATGACAAGAAAGGAGAACGTTTTAAAACCGATCTGGCAAACCCCACATTATCGGATCCTTCCCCAGATTGCTCGATTTGTGATGTATCAATTTTAACATAACTAAATCACTGGCAATTGACAAACATTAACTGATACATAAATAGAAAAGCTAAAGTTTGACACTATTCACGGCTTTGAGAGCAAAAACAAACACCGCTAACAATTATTACAAATGCTCTGTAATTAAGTATTACGTAGCGAGGCTCTCCACCACGGATGAACACCGACTACCAAACAGGATCATTTCGTTCCGCTTAGTCGGTGATCTATTATTCTGTAATTATCACCCTAATCCTCGACAGCTTCGCTTGTTTGACATGATAGACAATGCATTCGTCTTTAAAATACTATCGGCAACGACAGTTTGATCAATCTACACGCATCGAGTTTTAGAGGTGCACACGCTATTAAATCTTTATGGCGGGACCAAAGAATTAGGTCGAGAGATCGAGGTTATCGAGTTTTCGAAGCTTGAGTTTCGAGAGATCGAAGTTGGAGTGATCGAAGTTTGACCCTGTACTTGTTTCTCCATAAGTAGCAAGGGATCTTTTATATGTGCCATCCCACAGACAGGACAGCACATACCACGGCCTTCCATATACCAGTTGTGGTGCACTGTCTAGAACGATAAAATATCCTATTAGCCTACCGATGAGGATCGACGTCCTACTTTGAGTAATGCACTAGTAAAAATATAAACAATCATACAAGATTCCTCCCACTGTGTCCACCCCCTGGGAGTGGACAATATGTCTATCAAATGACACACGAGGGCAGTGCCACATATAGTTTTACGTAGGTTGGAATACTGTTTAAAATCATGTATATTTGTTGGGCGTTATGAACATTTGTTTTCTTGTAAGGTTGATACAAATCAGGTGCTAATTCAAGAGGGGGGGGGGGGGGGGGTCACAGCCCCATCCCCGTTCAGCCTGGTAAATGTACTCTCCCTACCCCGTCGGTGGACACATCAGGCTATTTCTGGTGCACCACGATTGGAATATAAAAGGCGGTGGCATGTGCTATCCTGTTTGTGGGATGGTGCATATAACAGATCCCTTACTACTGATATCAAACATGTAGCGGGTTTCCTCTCTAGGACTATGGGTTAATACCAAATGTTTGACATCCAATAGCCGATGATTAATAGATGTATGTGCTCCAGTGGTGTCGTTAAATAAAGCAAACTCTTTCTTTTAAACTTTTCTTACACTAGTAATTTATATGAAAGTTATTTTGAGTTGTTTAATGGCACCATTAGAGCACATTAAGTAACTAATCGTCGGCTATTGGATGTCAGACATTTGGTAATTTTGAATATTAGTCTCAATACACCAGCAACGTTTTGTTTTTATTATTAGCAACAAGGGATCTCTTACATGCATTTTCCCACGGACAGGACAACACATATCACGGTCGTTGATATACCAGTCGTGGGACATCGAAGTAGGAACCTCAGGGTTTTATTTATAAGGTGTATGGAAAGCAGGTGCGGATTGAAGGGGAGGTGCGTAAGAAACGGTACGTGGAAGACGGTTATCACAGCCCCACCCCAGTTCAGCCTGGTAAATTTACTTTCACTAGTAATTTACTTAAAAGTTATTTTTGTGTTGTTTAACGGCAACATTAGAACAACTAATCAGTCATTGGTTAATGTTGACAGAGAAAACCTGCTACATGTTGTTCATTAGCAACAAGGTATCTTCTATATGCATTTCCCCCACATACTAGACAGCACACCCCCCTGTTCTTGATATGCCATACGTGGGGGCACTGACGTCACGGATAAACAACAACAACAACAACACAAAAACGGTCCAATAATGGGTCAACTGAGGAGGTTCGATCCTGCGCCCGAAGCACCTTATGCAAGCGCTCTATCGACTCAACTATATCCCGTCCCAGTACTTTACGTAAGAATGAAGATTTCAAGAACAGTTTTATCCTAAATAATCCCACCATGTTTCCACCCCGATTTATTTAATACTAGATCCGCACCTGGGTGTGGAAATAAAACGTTCACCACTCGATTCTCCTGTATTATAGCAATTAGCTCGAGTCGCCTCCAGCCCTCTCCTTATTGATATTGATGATAACAAACACAGCTACAGCACATTGATTTATTATTCATCGGCTACTGGATGTGAAAGGTTTGACAATTTGACATATAGTCTTAGAGAGGAAAGCCTCTACATTTTTTTTTTATTTTTTTTTTTGCATTAGTAGCAAGGAATATTTTATATGCATCAACCCCTAACATGATTGTACATACCATGGCCATCGTGCTAAGCTGATACCTTTTTATCATGTATTTTTATTATTCTACCCTCGAAATTAGTCATAATCCATGTAAAAAAACGTAGTTATTCGTTTGTATCCCTATACAGTTGTTTGGCAGTAATGTTAATGTGAATAAATGTTCCTATGCAGATTCGGGCATTTTTTTTTTATTCTGACAAAATCCAGTCTGTGCCCCCCCCCCCCCCCCCCCCCCACACACACACACACACCCTCGCAAAAATAGGAGCCCGTACGCCTATGATGTTTATCAAGTTCAGGTAGTTTGACATGACAAAATATATTACATGCAGTCGGGTTTCACAACATATAATGCTACCTTTGTACTTGTAAAATACTGAATCTTAAGTTTTGAAAATATGGGAGCATCGATGCAAACGTTGTTGACGTCGTTATTAAACGGTCAAGTTACAGCCAGTGCATGAAACGTCGTGATATGTGCTATCCTGTCCGGTGGAAGGTGTTGGGGGTGGGGGCAACTACTGATAACTTATGGAATCATGCATACATTATAAATGTTGGGTCTCATGTATTTTTTTACTTTGTAAATAAAAAAAATAAACCAATAAAAAAACAACAACAAACAAACAGAACAACAGCAAAAAAAAACCCCAAAACATTTGTGTCTAAATCGTTCAAAGGTCGGTTGTATTTCAGGCGAGGATTGAAACGGACGTAATAAAATAAAAATACTAATGAAAAAAAAACCTAATAATAAAATATACTAATAATTACTTTCACTTATTAATACAAGTTAACAACTCTCATTTCTCGTGTAGTTGTATGTATTGTATGTAATATGTAAATTAACCACGCAATACCAGTAACAGCCGAACATAGTTTACACTGTCTAAAACTAGGATCATCAGTCGCCATTGTGTAAAGAGTGGATTCTGGGGCGTGTTCAGAAAGGTGAACGCTCGCGGACTGTTTGAATGGTTCCTTCTCTCATATCACATTCATCAAACGTTAGGCGCTGGCCGGGATTTAGGTCAGTCGGTTGAGCGCTCGTCCTTTGTTTTCTCTTTTTTTTCTCGTTTCAACCAATATACCACAACTGGTCAACAAAAAGAAAGAAATATTTTACTTAACGACATATGATTAAGGAGCACACATATATTGATAGAGGAAACCCGCTGTAGCCACTTCATGGGCTACTCTTTTCGATTAGCAGTAAGGTATTTTTTTATGTGCACGATCCCACAGATAATGTAGTACATATCACGGCCTTTGATATACCAGTCATGGTGCACTGGCTGGAATGAGAAACAGCCCAATGGGCCCACCGACGGGGATTGATCCCACATCAACCGCGCATCGAGCGAGCGCCTTACCACTGGGCTACGTCCCGCCACTTACAACTGGCCAAACACACACCAATAAATAAAATCATGTCCAAACACACACAAATAAAAAAATCATGTTCAAACACACACCAATAAAAAAATCATGTTCAAACACACACCAATAATTAAAATCATGTCCAAACACACACCAATAAAAAAATCATGTTCAAACACACACCAATAAATAAAATCATGTTCAAACACACACCAATAAAAAAATCATGTTCAAACACACACCAATAAAAAAATCATGTTCAAACACACACCAATAATTAAATCATGTTCAAACACATCTAACCATGCTCTGGCCTACGTTTAAATGTTTCATCTATTTAGCTACCCCCCCCCCCCCCCCACCCCACCCCACCCCACCCGAAACAGGGCGCTCGCATTCGGCCATCACCCACGAGCGTTCGAATCCTGATTGAAGTTTGTATGAACGCAGACCATATACATGTAGCGTAGCGGTTTCATCGACTGGTTGTAACCAAACACCTAGAAACTCCAACCAGGACCCGCCCTTCGCGCTCACACTGCATCTCTTTTAACACAGTCATGGATCCGTACCTGAATTGGTCACACTGAGACTTGAAGAAAAACGCGCACCACTTGATTCATCTGTGTTGTGATCGTTTGAACAGCCCTAACAACCTGGTGACGGTCTCGTGATCGAGATATACAGACACTGGGTCACCTGTCTCGTGACAGCCATTTCGTTGTGTTACCAGCCTCAGTAATCTGTTGATTACCGGCCTCGGTAGCGTCGTGGTTAGGCCATCGGTCTACAGGCTGGTAGGTACTGTGTTCGGATCCCAGTCGAGGCATGGAATTTTTAATCCATATACCGACTCCAAACTCTGAGTGAATGCTCCGCAAGGCTCAATGGATAGGTGTAAACCACTTGCACCGACCAGTGATCCATAACTGGTTAAAAGAAGGCCATGGTTTGTGTTATCCTGCTTGTGGGAAGCGCAAATAAAAGATCCCTTGCCGCTAATCGGAAAGAGTAGCCCATGAAGTGGCGACAGCGGGTTTCCTCTCAAAATTTGTGTGGTCCTTAACCATATGTCTGACGCCATATAACCGTACATAAAATGTGTTGAGTGCGTCGTTAAATAAAGCATTTCTTTCTTCCTTTGTCTGTTGATTGTAGAGGTAAGTAAACGACTTCTATTAATCCTAAATACACTGTTAGTAAATATAATACGCATTAGCTCTAACAAAACATTATTTTAATACTTCGAGTTGATAGTTTACACCAACAATTTATTGTCAAACAGCACATTTCGATTTTTAAACAATGTCACAGATTGTGTTCAGCATGTCTTGTCTCGGGCGGGAAAGGTGATAACAAGCATTGCGGGTCGTGGCTGGAGTTTCTTATATTTCACATGTTAGTATCGGGATTCAGGTGTGAGGGTAATTTAGAAACGATACCTGTGTGACAGAGGGTGGGACACAACCTCTAGTGCAAGGAACATAGTCTCTAGTGGGGGCACGAGGCATATTTTAATGTCAATTTATATAGAGCAGGACAACACCCCAGTGGCGGATCCAGAAAATCCATTTGTGGTGGGGCGTCAATGACATGAGGTGGAATGCCAATGGAACTTTGGTGGTTTGGAGGGGATCGTAAACAATTGAAAGTAAATATAATAACATTATAACTGGTCCCCCTAGATCCGCATCTGCACCCCCACCCTCCCTCGGTTCATATGTGCTTGAAACATATTCCGTATTGTGGACATGTCTATCCTCAATTGTTTGGTGATACAAACATATACAAAACCATGCTCCAGTTAAGAAAAAAAATGTTCATCTGTTTTCAATATGTTTCTGTGTGATCACGACACGACCGCGCTATAACGTTCGCTTGCCACAGTCCAGACCCCCTTTCATACATTTTATACTACGGCTGTTTTGTTATTTTAACATTTTTTTCCGAGGGAGAAAGACAGAAAACCAGTTATAGCGGCTTCTTATTTAAACAGCACGAATAAAACATGTTATGCACTTTACCATCCATCTCTCCCATGTTAATCTTCATTTATATGGAGTAGGGAGACAAAGTACATTTACAAGATTGTTTTAAATAAACAGTTCCACCTGTCACTAGGAAAAACTACCTTAACGACATGAAACTTTACGTGTTTCTCTCTAACATATTTAATTTTCAAGGCGGGATTTAGCTCAGTCGGTTGAGTTCTCGCTTGAGCTGCTTGCATGGCAGGATCAAACCACCCCGGTACATGCATTCCACTGATTGTGTTTATTGTCGTTACAACCAGAGCACCACCACTGGTCATAGGCCGTGGTGTGTGTGTGTGTGTGTGTGTGTGTGTGTGTGTGTGTGTGTGTGTGTGTGTGTGTGTGTGTGTGTGTGTGGTGGTGTGTGTGTTGTTGTTGTTGCTGTTGTTTTGTTGGTAGCTGTGAAAAAGTGCATATAAAATATATTTTGATATACTAGGGAAAGTTAAATGGGTTTCCTCTGGTGACTACCAGACAAACATAGCAAATGTTTAACATCCAACAGCCCATGGTTACTTAATGAATGTTCTCTTGTGATGTCGTTAAACAAAACAAACTTCATAAGTTAAGGTGTGTGATAAATACAAACTTAAAGTGTTTTACTTTTCAATTTTAGAAAAAAATACAGGCTCTGGCTTTGTGCAAAATTGCAATTAATTGTTTCGCTAATGAAAATAATTTCAGTAGCTGTTTACAATGGAGGACGCTCAAACCCAACTTCGGCAGAACATTCATCATAAGATGATCAATGGTTCGTTCAGTGACATACAGGTGATGTGTAGGGGTGGGAAAACAACCGGAAGTCGGCTCGTTCTGCGGCACTTTCCCCGTACTTCCGAAGCGATGCTTACATCAGACATGGCAGAGAGGCGGACGGGCGTCCTGGAACTTCCAACTGTGTCTCTGTCTCCGTTTCAGGGCATTCTCAAGATGTATTTCTGCAAAATTAATATTGTAAACGAGGACAATTGCATGCATATTTTAAACGCTGCCGAGATGATGCAGCTTGATCCTATCAAAAATCTGTCTAGTATCTACCTGGACTAAAATCTCGACCTAACCCCTAAGAATTGTTTAAATTGGTGTAGAACCCTGAAACTCTACAATTTCCTTGGTTTGTCCAAACGGGCGCTTATCTGTTTTACTGATAACTTGGCGGACTTTCTTAAAACGGAAAATGTTATTCAGCTGTCAAAGGCAGAACTTTTGGAGATGACTTAACCTGTAACGAAGATGACATTCTGAAAGTCGCAATTCAGTGGATTAAATATAATAACCCGGAGCAGGAGGACGTCCAGAGTATTTTTGAAAATGTTCGACTAGATATTGTTGACCGACAATTTCTTGTTAATGAGGTAGGATTTTCAAAGATAGTTTTTTGAGAATAGCGCTGTCAGGAAAATGATACAACACGTTTTATGTTCAGCCCTGCCACAACGTACAAGCACAACGAGGTTTGCTGCCAACCGACCTGATGTTTTCGTACTACAACACACCGACAAGTTACTGCTATCTTGTTTCACGTCGGAAGAGAAGTGGGAAGACGTCCCGCCAGCCCTAGTAGATCCTGGATGGGGTTATTCAGCAGCGAGTTTAGATAGCAACATCTACATCACTGGTGGTTAAATGTACACTTGTGTATGACACCATTACAAAAGTGTGGAACGTAGGTCCAGATCTCATCCATACACACTGGTATCACTGTACAGCCACAGCTTGTTCTAAAGTGTATGCAATAAGCGGTTCGGATACCAGTACAGTAGAAGAAAAGAACGAGAGTGAGGCGCAATGGCAGTTGGTTGGTGATTTGGGATTGAACAGATTGCTTGCTTTTCCTGTTACAGTTGGTGCTGAACATCCTCATTATGGGAGGACAAGTAAACTTCAACATGCCAGATCTCATCCAGTGTTTTAACACTACAACCCGCGCTATCACCAAGCTGGATACAACGTTGCCTTGTACATCCAATACACTAAGATGATCTGTTCACATCCCAGATGTATATCTGATGGACAATTTTGGCAACGTGATGGTCATCCATGTCACTGACAAAAATGGAGAAATCCAGGTTGAGAATAAACTAACAGCTAAGTGGAAACCATTTTGTGTTGACTTTGGTATCGTTCTCGGACATGGACACCTGCTGTGTTTTACAAAAAAAGGAATCGTGAAATTCAACCTGCCTGAAGGGAAAGAAGAAGAGTGTACATTCCCAAAACCACCCAGAATTGGTAACGTGTACGGCGTCCTGACAGTATGACAGGCGATACACTACAAGGCTACGCCATTAATCACAGTGTTACTGGCTTTTTTATTCACATACAGGAACACAGTTTATTTGTATGTATAATAATGGGATTGTGGTAGATCGCGTTTTGTAACATGGTTGTTCATTAATCTTTTGACAGGTGGATATCCGTTGCTATTTGGAATTAAGACAAAATATAAAAAATGAGACTTAGAGCAAATAATCGATGAGTCGTTATAGTATAGAAAGAAAGAAAGACATGTTTTATTTAACGACGCATTCAACACATTTTATTTACGGTTATATGGCGCCAAACATATCGTTAAAAACAACACCGATAAGGAGAGAGTAAACCCGCTGTCACCACTTTGTGGGCTACTCTTTTGGTTTAGCAGCAAGGGATATTGTATATGCACCAGCTCACAGCCATGGTAGTACATACCATGGCCTTTGATATACCAGTCGTGATGCACTGGGTGGAACGAGAAATAGCCCAATCGACCGAGCGCTGAACCACTGGGCTACGTCCCTCTTACCGGTTATGGCATAATGCTTATTTTAAAAACAAAACGTCATTTATTAAACAATGGTATAATAAAGGTATTATACATATTCGAGATATTCTCTCAGAAACGGGACACATTATTCCTTGTATAGACTTAAAGCAAAAATATAATATCGTTGTGACGTTTTTAGACTATGAAACATTAATGCGCAATATACCTGAACATTGGGCGTTGTGGTTTATTTACTAATATTCTTTCCACAAACACAGCCGTGCTAACAGCGCAAACTCGCTGGTCCACAATTTTGGAAAATAACACCCTGGTATGAAAAAATATATATTCGTAACACCCAGACTGTGTACCAAACAATTATCACTAATTGATTTTCAGTATAAAAGTATTCATAGAATAACGGCCACAAACATATATCTGTATAAAATTGGATTACGCGATGATTCATTATGCACTTTTTGAAAACTCGATGAACAAACTATAGACTATTTATTCGTAAAATGTCCACATATTTGGAAGAATTTAGAAAAATGGATTTGTAACACTACAGGATTCTGTGTATTTTTCGAATATCAAATAATAATGTTTGGTATAAAAAGAGGGTAGATGATATTAAACCATTTAATTTTGATCACACCACGTTATAGGTGTAACTCACGACTATCGAACAAGGTGCCTTTGTTTACGCAAGTGTTATCCTTGTTGAAAGAGTATTACATTACTGAGAAACTTGTTTCAGAAATAAATTTGTAATGTCAATATTCTCTAGTGGTGTCGTTAAACAAAACAAACTTCCACACGACGTAAGAGAACATTCCCATACCAAATAACTGAATCAAGCCAGAAGTGGATTTCCATTAAGTGAATACAAATTCATATTTAAACAGTACACAATGATGTCTAGGCCTGGTTTCGAACCCATAACCTTTGGCATAGTGCATCGTTATTTGTTGTAATGATGCGTATTAGATCATAATCGCACGTCGTCAATATCAAACACACGTTTATTTCAAAACTTACGTCTAGTGTTACAGAATTAATCGAATATAGTCGATTACTCTATCAATGTTATAGTTTGTTTTGTTTAACTACACCACTAGACCACATTTATTAATGGCAAGTTACTGGACGTCAACAAATTTAATAATTGTGAAATGTCCCTTCGAGAAAATCCACTACACTTTTCTATTAGTACTAACAAGTCTTTTACATGCACTTCCCTACAAACAAGGCAGCTCATACCACAGCTTACCCCCAATCGGCCCTACGACCAAACCACCTAAGGCTATCACTCTGCCAACTGACCTAGATCCCGCCCCTTTCTTTTCAAACTAAAACAATTCATTAACCTATTGGATTACTCTTTCCAATTACCTGTTGGGATATTTCTGTATGCATAATCCCACAGACAAGATAGTACACACCATGTCATTTGTTACACCAGTTGTGGAAGACTGGCTAGAACGAGAAATATACCAGGAAATGTTAAGTAATAAAGTTTGATACTTGTATTATAATATTATTGTTTTCTTATATTAAGCCATGGTGTGTACTCTTCTTTAGGGGAAATATATAGATAAGATCGTGCTACTATTGGAAACATGTAGCGGGTTCCATCTCTAAGACTAGATATCAGTTTGACATCCAGTAGGTGATAATAAATAAATCAATATGCTCTAGTGGTGTCGTTAAAATAATATCGTATATTGTAACTAGGTTTATTAGTGATGACGAACATTATTACGATGAAGATGACAATAATGAAAACGAAGACTATTATGATGACGATAATGACGACGATGATGGCGATGACTGTTATGATGACGATGATGACAATGATTAATGTGATGCAAATGACGATGGTTATTGTGATGACTACTATGATGACGATGATGATGAATATTACGATGATGCTGGTGATGATTATGATGGCTATTATGATGATGTCCATGACGATGACTATTATGTTGATTATAACTGATTATGATGATGATGATATGACTATTATGATCATGTCCATGACGATGACTATTATCATGATGATGACGATGACTATTGTGATGATGACAATGACTATTATGATGATGCTGATGGTGATGACGACGATGACTATTATGATGATGCTGATGACGATGTATATTATGACCATGCTGTTGATGATGATAATGACTATTTTGATCATGGTGATGATTATGATGACGATAACTATTATGATCATGATTATGATGATGATAACTATTATAATCATATTGATGATGACGATCACTATTATGATGATGTTGCTGATGATGGCGTTGATGATGAGGTCGATGACTATTATGATGCTGTTGACGATGACTATTATGATGATGACGATTACTATTATGATTATGATGTTGATGATGACGGTGTCTATTATGATGATGCAGATGATTGCTATTATGATGATGATGATGATGATGACAATTATCATGATTAATCAATCAATCAACATACTCATCTACCTGTCTATAATATATATCAGAGAGAGAGAGAGAGAGAGAGAGAGAGAGAGAGAGAGAGAGAGAGAGAGAGAGAGAGAGAGAGAGAGAGAGGGGGGGGGGGGGGGGGGGGGGGGGATAAACGAGTTACCAGTTATTATCAAATGTATGTCCCGAGTGAAATAAGTTTCACTTATCACGACAACCTCGCGATAAGTTAAAACTGTTTTACGAGGGACATAAACACGATAATAACTGGTACCGAGTTTGTTATTCTATTTATTACCCCAGCTATTTTGCGGTCTTTAGAAGCCTTTATTTTCGATATAGCCTACATCGGCTACACATTCATGTATATAGAAACGTAAACTACTTTACTGTTCTAGTTATTGCTTTACCTGTTTATTTTATTCACAGTTTAGAGATAATTTTGAAAAAACTAAGTTTTATATATTCTGTAAAACAATCTATAATGTATTGCATTAAACTACCATTTTATTACACGTTTAACACCAGAATGTTTGAAACCAGAAATACGTAACGGAAACGCTTTAAACTAGCTGACATCATTGCGCGTGTTTTGCCGCATCGTGACATCGGCATATTTAGTGCCGATAAGGTGATTGTTTTATATGTATCTGTATGTGTGTGTGCGCGCGAGCGAGTGTATGTGTGTGTTATTACCAAATCGTTTTTAGGTATTGTCAATATCCTATATTAAGAATAACAATTGTATTATGCGAGCCTCTGGCGAGCGTAATGCAATGTTTTTAGTCCTAATATATGATATTGACGATACCTAAAAACATGAAGGTAATAATCTGTTTAATATATAATCTCAAGCTTAATGCAAACTGCGATATCCAAATGACGTAAGAATGTGTCCGTGTATATGTGTGTGAATGTGTGTGTGTGTGTGTGTGTGTGTGTGTGTGTGTGTGCGCGCGCGTGTGTGTGTGTGTGTGTGTGTGTGTGTGCGTGCGTGTGTGTGTGTGTGTGATTGCAGTGTATTGAATGATTAAATTAGATATTAGTAATAGTGTCCCTATTTATAAGATTGGTTAAACAAACAACTGTTTTTCTTCTCCTTTTGTTCACCACCACAATGATCTAAAATGAAACATTAAAACGTTCAAACATATGCAGTATACGTCACTTTCTCTATTGCAGAACATTGGAAATATGCATTGTTCATATTATAGTTCTGTATTTACTTAATTTTTATTCATGGCATATCCTTACAACATGTACTATGACTATAAGGCAGTGATTCATGACTCCACAACCTTGACATTGTTTGATTGATTTGGGGTAATAATTAAAATAAAAATTATACGAGTGAACTATGTGGACTAATGGAAGTAAGCAAGGAATGCGTTATGTAACGACGCACTCAACACATTTTAATTACGGTTATGTGGTTAAGGACCACACAAATCATCAGAGGAAAACCACTGCCTCAATGCATTGGACTACTCTTTTCGATTGACTGAAAAGAAAGTTTTATATGTTGCATCCCAGAGTCTGTGTTGAACAATGTTTGGAGCACTGGCAGGAATGGGAAATAGCACAATGCTTCCACCAGCAGGGACCGATCCTAGACCGATGGCGTATCAGGCGAGCGCATTACTTCATCAGTTGAAAAACAAAATATGCCCATATTGGGGGCTTAACCAAACAAGTAAGTTCAATTCTGTACAATTTTTTTTTCATTTTTTTTTTTTTTTTTTTTTTTTATTAAGACAAGAAGTAACATGCATTGCATTGCTATTACTGTCTTTGTTTAGTTTAACCATTACAAAATAGACCCCACTCTTCGCAATTAAATAGGTCAGTGGTCTGTGAAAATATGTTTTTAAATAGGTCAGTGGTCTGTGACAATATGCCTTTAAATAGGTCAGTTGTCTGTGACAATATGCATTTAAACAGGTCAGTGGTCTGTGACAATATGCCGTTAAATAGGTCAGGGGTCTGTGACAATATGCCTTTAAATAGCTCAGTTGTCTGTGACAATATGCCTTTAAATAGCTCAGTTGTCTGTGACAATATGCCTTTAAACAGGTCAGTGGTATGTGACAATATGCCTTTAAACAGGTCAGTGTCCTGTGACAATATGCCTTTAAATAGGTCAGTTGTCTGTGAGAATATGCCTTTAAACAGGTCAGTGGGTTGTGACAATATGCCGTCAAACAGGTCAGTGGTCTGTGACAATATGCCTTTAAATAGCTCAGTTGTCTGTGACACTATGCCTTTAAATAGGTCAGTGGTCTGTGACAATATGCCTTTAAATAGGTCAGTGGTCTGTGACACTATGCCTTTAAACAGGTCAGTGGTTTGTGACAATATGCCTTTAACAAACAGTCTCAGAGTACTGCTGAAGCAATACATGTCTTCTACCGGGCCCAACACATTTTCGAATATCCTGTGTTCAAGGGTAATATCTTTGTGAAAAATGGTTCAGTCGCCATGCATGCAAAACTATGCAATTGATAAAACTATATACAAAGTTTCGTCGCAGCATCTTCGTGCAAACGCTGCCAGTAAATACACAATGACATATACAACACTACTGCTATTTCGATATTCATACCAAGGCATTTCTTAAAACCCCAGTCTCAAATACACGAATTATATCCCGAATGGACCTGATTTAAGAATTCTTGATGATTATTGGATAAACGTACTGAGACCGTGGAGTGTTCTTGGTTTTTTGTCAGTATTCTTAAATGTTCTGAATCGACTCCTGGCTGTTCAATATATGTGTGACCCGTAACCATATGTCTGACTCCATATAACCGTAAATAAAATGTGTTGAGTGTGTCGTTAAATAAAGCATTCCCTTCCTTCAAAGTGTACTGTAATGTTTTAAATACTTTGCTTGCTTGGTGGGCTAAGAACAAAGGTGTGACATAGTTGAAGAACAAAACGGATCCAGAAGAGGAAGTGGTGCTATTGATCACCTCATAACATTGACTTCTTCTATTTTGTTTACAAAAACACTTTGCCCCGATGGTTGGAATTGCCTTTTCTATACCTCACAACGGTGTTTGCTTCGTTTTCATGCCCATTTAATTTCAGTAACTAAACATTAATTTTGTAAACGATGGTTTGTTTATTATAGAACGATTCGTAAACACTTTACCTACACACTCATTTAATCATACGCGGGGAAAATATAGTCCACCTCGTGCAACGACATAACAATGTAACAACTTACCAATAAATATAAAGTTGAAAATATTACGTTTTTAAAATATTTTTAAAACAATGATACAACGTGAAATGGCAAACACAATTCTAAAAACCATGAGCTATGACGTCAATCGTTGTAAAACATAAGTTATGACGTCACGCGTATGTATAAATCGCCTAGTCCTCGGGTCTGACAGATTTATCTAGCCCTAGGGTCAGACATATTTTTCCGGCTCCTGTGCAAAAGCTGGATAACCCTGTCCAGTGGGCAAAAACACTTTTTATTATCCATATGGTTCAACATAACCGAGTTAATAATAATCATATGAAGCATACGTGCAATAACAAGCGTAATGACGCATTTGAAGCGACGTCATGACATGACAGGAAAGTATGTGGTAAAACATGGAAGGCATGAGACAGAATGGATACATGACACTGGTATGACGTGCCTTTTATTCGAATGTATCGATTTGTGTAAGACTAAACAGCTTATAAATGGACTGGTTAACAGCTAACTATGGCGGTCCCTGTGGCCTCTTCTCATTTACATATATGCATTACCAATCTAGGCACGGTTAGGGTTAGGGTTAGGGTTAGGGTTAGGGTAATGAAACTGTTCGTGTTTTCTTGTGTCTCGATTGTGTGCGACTTCTAAGTTATTCTGGATTGTCGGAATATATGGCGCAAGAAAACCTCAATGGCACATTCAGTGTTATTCATTTTCACAAATGTAAATAAATGGGTTGCAAGCTATACACAGACGTGTATAACTCAATAGCTATTTATGTTACTACATGTTGGGCTGAACTATGGTGAACTATGGAGTATAATAGTGTAATTAGTAACGCTATATATATATATATTTCCACTGAGACCCCATTAAATGAATCAGCCCATACTGCCGTATACCGCAGTGTTAGGTATGTACTTTATCATACCCAGGAAATATCTGCAAGCTCGATTTGAAGCGACGGTCCCGGCCGAGTTGCTATATAAACTAGTAATAACAACCTTGGAAAACTCAAACTTCGAAAACTCGATAAATTCGATCTCTCAACCTAATTATTTATAGAGTATGCACCTCTAAAACTCGACGCGTGTGGATTGATCAAACTGTCGTTGCGGATAGTATTTTAAAGACGAATGCATTGTCAATCATGTCAGTCAAGCGAAGCGCGCCTGTCTCGGGTGGTCTTGGCAGTTGAGGATTGAGGTGACAATTACAGAATAATATATCGCCGACTAAGCGGAACGGAATGATCCTGTGTTTGGTAGTCGGTCTTCGTTCTTTATGGAGAGCCTCGCTACGTAATACTTAATTACAGACACAGTCTGCTGAACGTCAAAGAGCATTTGTAATAATTGTTAGCGCTCTTTTTTTTTCTTTTTTTTAATTTTCAAATTTTAGTTTTCTATTTATATATCAGTTAATGTTTATCAAATACCAGTCATTTAGTTATGTTAAAAAAGTGATACATCACAGATCGAACAATCTGGGGAAGGAAGACCCGGTAACGTGGGGTTTGCCAGATCGGTTTATAAAAGTACTGCTTTCTTGTCATCCAAGCAATCTCACGTAGGGCCCAGAAAGAGGGGTGGTTGGCCAGATTGGGGAAAAAAAGTAGAGGTGCGAAGCGTAAATACGTGTGTGTAAAACAAATGCACTTATAGTGTTATTCGACATTAGGTGTTTTGGTAGTTACGTTCTGCCATGTTCTGACATCTGTAAAATATGTCAACATTGCTTTCTGTTATTTATAGGCCTATATGTATGAAAATGCCTTAATTTTTTCTGTCAATAAATACATGTAGCCTATATGCCCAAGCATATATTTCAAATTCATCTGGGTTATCTTTTTGTTTTATTTAATTACATTTACAATATACGGAAAATTAATGTACCACAGACGTCGCAGATGCCAACAGCTGGGGTGGGGTGGGATGGAATGAGATGGGGTGGCGTGGGGTGAGGTGACTAATATATTAATTCGCCTTTAAAGTGGGGATGTATAGTTTTCAGAGTTCAGAGGTACGATATTAACCTGAAACTCGAACTATTTCCTCGTCCTCTTCAAGATCGAGTTATCGAAGCTTGTATATATGTATATATATATATATATATATATATATATATATATATATATATATATATATATATATATATATATATATATATATATAATGGCATATTGTGCTCATATATATATATATATATATATATATATATATATATATATATATATATATATATATATAATTATTGTGCTCATAGCATTGCTAATAATGTTGGAAATGTTACGCCCCTATGACTTGTTTAAAACTAAATAAGGTTAATGCAATTTTGAAATAAGTACAGAAGTAACTACTCCAACTTTAGGTGTGGGTTTGCAAGATACATATGAAACCAGGGTATTATGAAAATATTCGTGCTGATGAGCGAATCTACCCTATGCTCAGTAATATATGCGTTGAAGATGAAATTCATGTTTAAATGTCGAATAATATTTAGTTTTTGGAAAAAAAATGTTTTAGTTTTTGTGAGACTAAGACCAAATAATATGTTTTTATATGATCTTTAACTGTTCATTATATAGTTACATGATACGTCATATGTTCCCGTTAATCGCAAGTGAACTGTAGTAGTTGTTAGTGGTTAGTGATTCGGTGTAGTAACTTTCCACTACCTCACCCAGTTCTTAAAGCTCACTCTGAGTTGGAACCGTGCCGTCTTTTCTGTGGGAAAGTGTATATAAAAGCCCTTTGCTGCTAATGGAAACATGTGATGGGTTTCCTCTCAACGTAAATACCAATTGTTTGACATCCAATAGCTGATGATTAATTAATGAATGCACTCTAGAGTTGTCGATAAACAAAACAAAACAATTGAACAATTAAAGCGCATATAACACAGTACATGGCATATATTGACCCAAGATGTCCCAATTAAAAGATCTTGGGCAATTGGGGCATTTTGGGCTTCAACACACATCCCGATACTGTTCTTGAAACTCTGAGTAAGAACCGGGTTCCGAGTATCCAGCAGTCTGAGATGTTTTGGCTTCTGAACTAGTCTACTGAGGTTGGTCAGAAGAACAATAAGTACATATCTCATGTTTTATTTCGAGGTCAAAGTTCTCTATTATGTTATTGCGATTGTGCGTTACTGCGTCGGTGACTTATGCTGTTTACAGTTTGCTGAAGCACTAACTTGACAGATCGTGTTTCAATACACATTTGTTTTTTCAAAACATAGCTAGCTAGTGTGGTTCTTCCTGTTGAATCACCTGATCATTGTAATTCAGAGGACAGTCGTTACTAGCTGCAGTGCGGGAGTCTCGTGACGACCAGCTTATTAGCTCTGCAATAACAGCGGAGGTAAGTACAGCACTTTTAAAAATACGTGTTGGCTTTAACACAAATAAAAACACTTTCAACTGTTTACAATATACACCTAGGAGAGCATGGTACCAGTCTTAACAGTTCGAGAGCACAAGTCCTCCTGAACACTCAACCGAATCAACTGCAGAATTGCGACAAATGACCGAAACATTGCAACAAATAAGGACAAAATAATCAATGAATTAAATAAATCTCTCTATATATACACGAAATTGTAAAGCTATTTCCTACTTACAATATAACAAATCACGTAGTCTAGATATTATTTTTAATGAAATGCTAAAAACTGGCAATCACAAATAGTTCATGTGCTGTGTAAGATCTTCAACGTCATTTTGGTGGACGGCATTTTCCAAAATTCATAACATCCCTTCATAAAATATGAAAGAAATACAACCCAGGTAATTATAAAGGTATCGCTGTAGGAAGCAATCTGTGTAAACTGTGTTTTGGTATCTTACATAATAGGCTCCGTGATTTTGCAGTCGCACAATCTAATTCAAACTTCTCGGACAGCTGACCACATATATGCATTAAAAACCTTGGTTGAATAATATACTAAAGAACCAAATACATATTTATGCTGTTGACTTTAAAGCTGCATTTGATTCTGTATCACGGGAAACGTTTACTTGCAGACATAGGTGGTAGCTTTTAAAACACTTTAAACAAGTTTGTACGCTGATGTCCAGTATTCTATTTAACTGATTAATTATCACAGCAACAATGGCCAACCTAATGTTGGAGTTAAACAAGGATGCGTATTGAGTCCACAACTATTCAGCCTGTATGTGTGTGATCTACTGGATATGTTTACACCAAACTGTGACCTGGTGTCTTTACATGATACACAGTTAAGTAGTATCAGGATTGCTGATGATCTTGTTTTATTATCAAAATCTCAGTTAGGATTGCAAAACTTTCTCTTAGTACCTACTGTAAAAATGGGGGCTTACCGTCAACTTTTCAAAACAAAATATTATTGTATTCAACAAAGGTGGCGCGCTCATAAAAATAAATCGTTTTACATACGATAGAATTGTTATCAACACTTGTGCGTCTTATTGCTATTTAGGTATATTGTTTACTGCCTCCCGTAAATTTAAAAGCGCATATGACAGACTTTGTGATCAGGCTATCAAAGCCATCTTTAAACTCAACTTGATGCTAGAAACAATATACTGACAGCCTTAAAGTTATCTCAGTGCTTAATTTGTCCCATTTTAATGTATTGGTTTGAGGTTTGGAGCACCTATTAGCTTAAAGGAGTAGACTGTTGATGTTTCAAATATATATGTGACAATACTACATTTGAAAGTGTTCAAGTAAAATTATATATATATGTTTGGTGTTAACAAAAGAAGCATCCATGATGATATACGCGGTGAGCTTGGCCAGCAGTCACCTCGTATTACATGCTTACCCCTTGCAGCTAAATACTGGTTTAGATTCGGAACATGTCGCCAATAGTGCATAAAGCGTACATGGAATCACATTACTCTAATAACTCGTCTAATTTAAACTGTACATTTCATATACAAATGATATGGATCGATTTCGGCTTTAGGCAAATATGGGACAGTTAATGTTCTTTATAGTCTCACAGAGATACACGTAAGATAAAACAGGAACTCAATTTGCAATATATAACATTCCGGTCAGATACTATTCACAACAATGATTCTAAACTCAAAACACACAGTCTATTTAAATCAGATTTTGAATTAGAAAACTACCTGCGCTGCACACCAAACTTCGAATAACGAAGACAATTTACTAAACTGAGAATTAATGCACACAATCTTCATATTTATCTTGGACGATTGTGTAAACCTGAAAAACAGAGAACAGACTTGTTTTGTTTGTAATTCCCAAGCTGTAGAAAATATTTTTCTTTTTTAGACTGTCCTATTTATTATGTTGAAGATAACTATTTAAACTCCTTTTCCGACTTCTCTACTCTAAATACCAATTTACTATTTATATTTATTATGTCATACAATAATTATGACTTTGACATTCTTAACCATGTATTAACATTTATTGACGGCTGTAACGTTCTTGTTCTTGCTATTATTTCCAAGTGCATGTGTACTTTGACCATTCTAGTCTTGTAATATACTTTATTATTATATAGCTATGTTATTCCTATAAATATACTACACATTATGTGTCTCCGTCTGGCCTGCACATTCATATTGGTATTATTATTATTATTAATTGCTGTTGTTGCTGCTGCTGTTATTGATGTTGTATCGGTTTTTTTATCTGTTTGTTGACACCATTTTGTTTGACATTGTGCAATAAATTGAATTGAAATGATCTAGTTTCTAGACCGTATAAGATACGTTCGGCTATTACAGGTATTCCATCGTTAGTTTCCATATTTCATTAATTTTACATACATTGAACACTTGTACATTCATTTTGTTTCTGGTCGACAGTAGTAAATCAAAGCCATTTACTACAAGTTATTTATTTATTATTATTATTATTATTTAATTTTTTTATTTATGTATTTATTTATGTTTTTTTTTTTTTTTTTTTTTTTTTTTGGGAGTGGTAGTTTTGAACGATGGCCGTCTTAAACTTACGCTATCTATGATCATGAATATTGTACACTCGACAGACAGCATAATAAACGTGTCCTCTATTTATCAAATAACTTAAATCATTAATAAGGTTTAAAGTTTTATGATTTTGAATTAAGTTTCATTTAAAAAATATGTCATATTAGGTGTGTGGGATTTTGTTTACTTAACGTCTGAGCCATCTGCTGACTAGCTTCAATTCTAGTATTTCTGACGTCAGTCACAAAACAAAATGGATGCCATACATATGCCATTGCAAGTAATGTATAATAAACTAGCGTTCATTTTGACATATTTTAAAGTTTTAAAATATTTCCTATTTATAAAACTCAGGTGGAACTAGTTTCTAAAAATGTGATAATATCATATGGCAAACTTGTGTTATGTAGGTATGGTCTAGTTACTGTTAATGCAGCTGTGACTTTGACAAATATGTAATTGTGTTTTAGCAACACTCGTAAACATGTACGTAACGTGTGCCGGTATTTATCTTACAGCCAGTGTGGTAACACAATCCATTGGCTAAATCGTAGCGGAAACTAAATGTTGTCGAAATGCTGGAAGTTTCACACCGACACATATTAGGTAAATGCTTGCTAAAACAATAATTAAAATGTGTTGTATTACCGCTACCTGATGTTAAATAAACATGAAATAGTCCATCCATACATAACAACTGTTTGTCACATGATATCATGAATTTAAGAAGACAAAACACTTCCAACTCATGTTTATGAATTGGAAAGACATCCTTAACGATCACTGGCTTATAGTTAAAGTTGTTTGGTGCATATCAACTTGAGTGTTTGACATATACTAGGCCACGTTCAGCATAGGCGAATGGGTTTCCCTTTCTGAGGTGGTGCAGGCTAATTTCTGCCCAAATTAAACGAAAATGTCTGAATTTAGATAACATTTATTCATATTAGCATTACTGCCAACCAGCTACATGTATATAGCGTTCACAAAGTCAGCTTTTACATCGGTTACAGCTACTATTGAGGGTAGACTAATGGAAATGCATGGTGAAAAGGTTTCAGGCCAGCTTGTTTGGATGGAATATCACTATCCTTTGGTCCGATTTTGAGATTTTGCTCCAGCCCTGACCCCTCCTTCCACGCCTCTTATGCTTAAGACTTTCAGAAACTTAAGCTACACTTTAGTCAATACTTAAGTTCTATGATAAATACAGGCCCTTGCTTTCTAGAAAACTGCAATTACTTTTTCCTCTAATCAACCTCAAAATGTTATTTAATTTCAGTTCTCTTCAGTAGCTGTTTACAACGATGGACGTTCAAACCCAAATTCTGCAGAACATTCATCAAGAGATGATCAACGGTTCGTTCAGTGACATACAGGTGTTTTGTAAGGATGGGGCAACAAACGGAAGTCGGCTCGTTCTGGCGGCGCTTTCACCTTACTTCCGGGCCATGCTTACATCAGACATAGCAGAGAGTCGTACGGGCGCCGTGAAACTTCCATCAGTGTCTCAGTCTGTGTTTCAGGACATTCTCAAGATGTATTTCTGCAAAATGAACCTTGTGGATGAAGACAACTGCATGCAGATTTTAGATGCTGCCGAGATGATGCAGCTTGATCCCATCAAAGAAAGCTGTAAAATCTACCTGAACCAAAGTTTGGTAATGACTACTGAAACATGTCTAACTTGGTGGAGAACCTTGAGACTCTACCATTTCCTTGATTTGTCCCAACGTGCATTCACTTGTTTGACTGATAACTTAGCTGATTTTGTCAAAACGGAACATGTTATTCACCTCTCAAAAGGAGAACTTCTGGAAATCATTTCAAAAGATGACTTGAAATGTAAAGAAGATGACATTCTGAAAGCCGCCATGAAGTGGATTGAACATAATAACCCAGATGCAGATGACGTTCAAGTAATTTTTCATAATGTGCGACTTGATATTGTTGACCGACGATTTCTGGTTAATGAAGTTGTGTTTACAAATATTGTTATTGAGAATAACGTTGTTAGGAAAATGATACAACAAGTTATATGTTCTTCCCTGCCACAAATTACAAGCACAACGAGGTTTTTGGCCAAAGGACCTCGTGTGTTCATCAGTCACCATAACGGCAGGTCACTTCTGTCTTGTTTCACGTCAGACGAGAAGTGGGAAGACGTCCCGCCAGCCCCAGTGAATCCTGGATGGGGTTATTCAACAACGAGTTTGGATAACAAGATCTACGTCACTGGTGGTTTTAAACAACACAAATGTACGCTAGTGTATGACATCATTAGAAAAGTGTGGAACAGAGGTCCAGGTCTTAACTGTCGACACTGGTCTCACGGTTCAGCCACAGCTAGTTCTAAAGTGTATGCAATAAGCGGTGAGCTTACCTGTGCAATAGAAGAGAAGACCGAGAGAGAGGAGAAGTGGAAGGTGGTTGGTAATTTGGGACTGTGCAGAGAACATGCTTTTTCTGTTACAGTTGGTGAGGACATCCTCGTTATGGGAGGATACATAACCGCTAGGTCGTCAGATCTCATCCAATGCTTTAACACTAGAACCCGTACTGTCACCAAGCTGGATACAAGGTTACCCTGTAGCACCGATTCGCTAAGAGGGTCTGTTCACCTACCAGATGTATATCTCGTAGACACTGATGGCAACGTGATGCACATCCAAGTCACTGATGTAAATGGCAAAATACACATTGAGAATAAACTCGTTGTAAAGAGGAAACCATTTCAATGTAATTTTGGTATCGTTCACATACATGGAAACCTTCTGTGTTTTACAGAAGACAGAATCAGTAAATTCAACTTGGCTGAAGGGACAGAGGAAGAGAGTACATTTGCTAAACCACAGAGAAGTGGCAAGGTGCACAACGCCCTATTAGTGTGATGTTGCAAGTACTGCAGTACACCACAGATAAGTGTTCAGGTGTACAACCCCCTATTATTGTCATAGTTCATGTACTGCAATGCACAACAGAGAAGTGGTCAGGTGTACAACGTCCTAGTATTGTCATAGTGTATGCATTGTAGTACACCGCACAGAAGTGTTCAGGTGTACAACGTCATATTATTGTCACATTGCGTGTACTGCAGTACACCACAGAGAAATGGTCAGTTGTACAACGACACATTGTCATGTTGCATGCACTGCAGTACGCCACAGGGATGGTGTCAGCTTTATAGCGTCCTATTATTGTCATAGTGCATGCACTACAGTACACCACAGAGAGGTTGTCAGGTGTATAGCGTCATAGTATTGTCATACTGCATGTACTGTAGTACACTACAGAGAAGTCGCCAGGTGTAGACCATCCTAGTATTGCCATATTGCATGTACTGTAGTACACCACACACAAGTTGTCAGGTGTAGAACGTTCTAGTATTGTCATATCGCATGTACTGTAGTACACCACACATAAGTTAACATGTATACAACATCATATTATCATATTGCATGTACTGCAGTACACCACTGAGAAGTGGTCAGGCGAACAACGTCCTATTATTGTGATACTGCAAGTACTGCAGTACACCACATATAAGGTGGCAATTGTTCAGCGTCCTATTATTGTCACATTGCATGTATTGTGGTACACCACATAGAAGTTGTCAGGTGTACACCGTCCTATTATTGTCATATTGCATGTACTGCAGTACACCACATATAAGTTGCCATGTGTACAACGTCCTATTATTGTCATATTGCATGTACTGCAGTACACCACAGGGTCTGTTCATTAAAATAGACCATCCTGTGTTGTAAAAAACCGAATGAAATGTTTTATTTAACAACGCACTCAGCACATTGTATTTACGGTTATATGACGCCAGATATATAGTCAAGGACCACACGGATATTGTGAGAGGAAACCCGCTGTTGCCACTTGATGGGCTACTCTTTTTCGATTAGCAGCACGGGATTTTTTGTATGCACCATTCCTCAGACAGGGTAGTACATTGCACGGCCTTTGATTTACCAGTTGTGATGCACTGGCTGGAACGAGAAATTGTTCAATGGGCCCACGGACGGGGATCGATCCCATGCCGACCGCGCATCGAGCGATCGTCTTACCACTTGGCTACGTCTCGACATAAAAACATAATTTACGGGAATTGCATTGTGATACAGCCATTTTGTTTTGAGGCATGATTTGTACATATGATAGATACACTGCAAGGTTTGTTAATTAATTTCAGTCTGAAAAAACAGTGTTTTATTCTTGAACAAGAACAACAACATTTATTTACATGTCTAGTAATCTATTTTAAGTAAACAGTTCTTGTTAATAATATGGGATATATGACAAATTATACGAATTGTTCCATAAGCTTAGTCCGATACGGGGGCAGGACGCAGCCCTGTGGTAAAGCGTTCCAGGGCACCACGACTGGTATATCAAAGGTCGTGGTATGCGTTACCATGTCTGTAGGATGGTGCATGTAAACTAGTTCTTGTTACTAATGGAAAATGTAGCGGTAAGACTGCTAAAAATTACCAAATCTTTGACATCCAATAGCTGATGATTAGTAACATCAAACTGGTCTAGTGGTGTCGTTAAACAAATCAAACTTGAACTTTAGACCGATACGTGGCATTTGTTTTGAGACGACGCTCGTAACAATACAAATACGGAAATGACACAATTGCTTTTCATGTGTGACGGAACATGCTCTTAATTTTGTTTTCGCCTGTGGCGATATTAATTGTTTTAGAGGGCCGTGTGCAGTTCCAATATGCACTTAAGACCAGGTGGGCACTTTGTTACGTAATACCTCTGCGCGACGGTGGTCGTGCTGTTTTCAATACACACCCAGAGCAGGTGCGGAGGCCATGTGACCAGTAGTTACGTAATACCTCCGCGAGTGCGGTTTTTTCGACCGTGATTTTGGCGACTAGGCGACAGTGAGTCTGGCCATCTAAGAGAAAATTCCCGTCTTGGTCGCTGTGGAAATATCACTTTTAGGTATTCGGTACCGCGATGTGCCCCCAGGCGATATTCTGTTTTTATGATAAATAGCTAGGCGACTAGACTAGGCGACAGTGAGTCTGGCCATCTAAGAGAAAATTCCCGTCTTGTTCGCTGTGGAAATATCACTTTTAGGTATTCGGTACCGCGATGTGCCCCCAGGCGATATTCTGTTTTTATGATAAATAGCTAGGATTTTAGAGATATCAGGGAGAAACATATTGGAAGGCTTACAGGGAACGCACCCGTTTGGACTTCGTAAATATTATTTCTGCTCTGTTGTATAACCTTGATGTGATTGATGTGACTTTAAATATTTTAATACTGTATTATACCAATATTATTTAGACAGTGTCTCCGGAAAAATGATGAAGTAAATTGTAGGCTTCACTATGCTAATATTATTAAAGCTTAACCAGTCATCCTAGAGGACCTAGGTAAACTGTAGGTTATTGTCTGTATTGTGATAGGTACCAGTATTAATTCTGTATTACAAGGTTACTGAATGAGTAGTTAAGGGTTAATTAAAAATTAACCAGTTAGGAATAGAGTTGTAATTCGACGACCGTGATTTGGCGACGATGGCGTCAGTAAGTCAGATGATCAGAGAGAAATATAGCGACGCTAGTAGAGATGAAATATCAGATGATAGGGGGAGGTACCGCCTTGTACCCCCAGGCGAATTCTGATTTATAATAAATAGCTAGTTTTTAGAGATATCGAGGAGAACGAAAAGGAAGCTCCCAGGGAACGTAGTCCGTTGGACTTTGGTAAATATCATTTCTGCTCTGTGTATAACCTTGATGTGATTGATGTGACTTTAAATATTTTAATACTGTATTATACCAATATTCTTTAGACAGTGTCTTCGGTCATCTGACAAAGTAAATCGTAGACTTTTTGTTCTAACATTATACGAGTATTTGGTAATATAAAGCTTAGCCAGTCATCCTAGACGACCTAGGTACACTGTAGGTTATTGTCTTTATTGTGATCGGTACCAGTATTAATTCTGTGTTACAAGGTTACTGAATGAGTAGTTAGGGGTAATTAAAAATTAACCCGTTAGGAATAGAGCTGTAATTCCTTTATTAATTAAGTTCCCCTGGAAGCGTTCCTAAATTATCACACGTTACTGAACGAGTAGTAAGGGTTAATTAAAAATTAACCAGTTAGGAATGGTGTTGTAATTCCTTTATTAATTAACTTCTCCTGGAAGCGTTTCTCAATTATCACACGTGTGGGTGTTGTATCACGGTGAAGTGATTAGAATATTGTGTAAACTAGACACCTAGAGATTAACTAATTAAGTGATCAGTTCTGGGTTGTTATTATTTGTTGTTGTTAATTAACTACTGCGGCAGTACATTTGTCAGCGTAGTATTAATACAGATTCCAAAGTGTATTGTGTTTTTGTTGTGTTTTCTAGTGAACTAAACGTGCTATATTATATATACTTTATATAAGATCGTATCTCTGATCATACCTAGACGAGCCACACGGGTTGTGAACTGCCCGTTACAGAGATATACAGTTAGGAGAGATATTTGGATAATCGTATTTCATTCAGTTACGGGTATTATAGGATCAAGTTTTGTTTCAGTGAGCACGGTTTTTTAAAAATAAATTATTAAAACAAATAAAAATGTTTAACGTATTGTGAACTATAAAGTGGTGGCCATGTTCAAATCCAAAATATTTATAAAAAAAATCGATCCTATTCAACTATAGATTGCAATAGTGAACAATATGTACCGAAAATCATAGAGAGTGTTGTTGGTTTTTTCCTTTTTTATTTATTTTTTTTGTTTTTGTTTTTTTGTTTATTATTATTATTATTATTCTATTTTTTGTTCTACATAAATTAACATTGTTCCATGCGCTTAAAAACGTAACGAGTTTCCTCTCTAAGGCTATATGTCAAAATTGCCAACTGTTTGACATCCAATAGCCTGTGATCAGGTAATCAATGTTATGTCGTTAAACAAAACAAATTTAACTTTAACTTTTTGTTTTATTTTGTTAAATAAACGCTGCAAAACAAGAGTTTTTTAAAGGGACATTTCTAAGTTTGTTGCAAGTTTTAAGATGCTATCGACGAACGGTGACTTTTTAACGATTGTACTTACATATCTAATATATGTTTCTGCATAGAATGTTAGTGGCTCTATATTAAACGTGTTTCTAATCGTTCTAATATTTGTACTAGGCTAAATTTAATTTTATTTCATAAAAAAAAATGTATTTTCGTACATACGAAATTATTTCAAGACAAAATCCAGTTTGGGCTTCTTACAAATATTAAGACGACTAGAAACACATTGAATATACTTAGACTTAGACTTAGATATGTTTTTAACGTGCCCATATACCTCCATGGTTTCGGGCACGCCTATCCCGAGTCCAGCCTTCGATAAGATCGGTGGTCTGACTCGGGGCAGGAAAAACCTAACTAACCTATCATGTAACCAATTTTAAATTTTAAGTCCAAATTATTTAATAAAACTACTTATCTTACAAATTTTAACTGCGTCCCAAAAATTTAAATATCCCTAGTCTACTTCAATTAAACAATTAAATAACGCACTTTTAGATGGGGAAGTCCAAAAAATTGATATATTTTAATTAATAACATTTCTTAGTCCCCAGAGGCATGGGAAAGGGAAAGGGGGCAAGCTCGGCCCACAGAAAAGTTATATTCTGATTAATAATAATTAAAATTAATCATATTTCGGGACTTGGTGTGACCAGGAGGGGAGGATGTCGCGAGAAGGGAGGTCGGAACTTACATTAAGCCTACGGCCAAACCGCCTACGCCTTATGCCCCCCCCCCCCCCAAAAAAAAAAAAAAAAAAAAAAAAAAAAAAAAAAAACTACCCCCCGGCTTCACCACCCCCCCCCCCCCCCCCCCACCGTGTCCAATGATATGAATCATTATTTATTCCACTGTAACAAATATAAGAATAATAGAATTAAATAAAATACAAAAATTAATAAAACCAAATATTGTTTTTAATTCAAAAATTGTATTAAACCCTGATAAACAGCATACATTAATAATAGATAGGTTAATAATGGGCTATGTGATGGAGACAAATGTAAATATTTACATAATTAATTTACTAATTACACAGTTTTCAATCAATTGCAATCAAATATAATGCGGGGTCGAGCTGAGTGGGTAGCAGATGACGGGTCCCAAAGATATAGAGCAGGTTCTAGATTGGGAAATGGTTACCCCCAAGTCTTCTGACCAATTTTGTAATACATTTAAATCCGACTGGAGGTCTGTTTTGACCAAATCAAAAGTATTTCCTACCCTCCAGAAAGCCGTATCGTCTGCGAACAGTCCGATACTTAATTGCGAATTTGTTGATATATTGTCAGTGAGAGATTTAGCAATCATTAACAAAAATGCCAAATAAAGTCGGAGCAATCACTGACCCCTGGGGGATGCTATTTTCCAGTTCCAAACAGGGTGAAGAGTAACCTTTGTATATTACTGTAAAACTTCTATTATTTATAAATCTATCTACAAAATTAAACATAGAACCTCTTACACCCATTTTATATATGTTTTGCAACAATCCGTGTCTCCAAACCATGTCGTATGCCTTTTCAATGTCCACAAAGACACCGGCCACCTAGTGTTCCCTCCTGAAGGCATTTTTAACCTCGGTCTGTAAACAAACAAGATGGTCAGTGGTAGAGCGGTTTTTTCTACACCCACTCTGAAACTCAGTAAATAAATTATTGAGCTCCAAGAAGTGGGAAAGGCGAATATTAACCATATACTCCATGGTCTTGCCGACACTGGATGTTAATGAAATAGGACGGTAATTTTTTGGATCAGTAAGGTCCTTTCCCCTATTGGGTAAAGCAAACACCTCTGCGTGCTTCCATTTAAGGGGAAGGTACCCCTCTTTCCAAATTAGATTAAATAATTCCAAGAAAAGCTCAAGTATTTTAGTGGGCATATGTTTAAAAAATAAATAAATAAATTTATTATATACAGTTTTAACAGGGAGGTGGTCACTACAAAATTCATTAAGCACCTCCCACTCACATTTGGCTGCCGCACCCCTTGACATGAGGGTGACGTCCAGACACGATCCGGTGACTGGGTTTTTCTCGTTCGCACCACTGCACCTCACCTGGTCTAAGGCCGTGGTATGTGTGTCCATGCCTGTGGGAAAGTTCATATAAAAGATCCCTTGCTGCTAATGGAAAAACACAGCAGGTGTTCTCTGATGACTAGGAGTCAGAATTACCAACTGTTTCATATCCAATAGCCTATGATTAAACAAAACAAGCTTTAAATTTGACGAAAAAACATTTCCATTAGAGCGCTATAGTGTTCGACATATGTTTATCTGGTTTTGGTTTTTTTCCCCCTTTGGTCGGCTGGTTAGCCAGTATGAATGTTTCACCCGGAAACCACCAGTGGTCTCCCGTGACCTTCACAAAGATAAAAACATCTTGTTGCCAGTTTACGCCATCCATGGATTTTAAAATCCACATCTGTAAATAAACATACTCGCTTTTGTAAAATATTAATAATAAATGATGTATATTGTTTGGGCTTGCCTCGGTCTTTTATTGTCATGTGTTTAGTTCGTATTGACGCTATAATTAATAGTACACATTATCATTGTGTGCATAAGGTGAAACTGTCTCTTTAAATAAAATGGGCGGGATTTAGCTCAGTCGGTTGAGCGCTCGCCCGAGGTGCTTCCGTCGCAGGATGAAACCACCTCGGTGGATCCATTGAACTGATCAGTTTTTTTTTCTTTTTAACCAGTGCACCACAACTTGTCACACGCTGTGGTATGTGTTTTCCTGACTGTGGGAAGGTGCATATACAATATCCTTTGCAGCAAATGAAAAAAACACACAATATTAGCTGGTTTGACATACAATAGCCGATGATTAATTAATAATTTTGCTCTAGTTATTTCGTTAAACAAAACAAACTATGTTTTAACAAAAGTAGAAACTTTGGTGGTGTTAATTATTTTATTAAATCAATATGACTTATTGTTGCTAAATTACAGTACGTATTTAAAAAATATATTATCAATCAATGTAGTTGAAGCACGACTGTCTTGGGCACACGCTCTATGTTGACCGTGAAATGTGTCCATCGAGAAGAGTAATAGATGGGACGTAGCTCAGTGGTAAAACACTCGCTTGATGCGCGGTTAGTTTGGCATCGATCCCTGTCAGTGAGCATATTGGGCTATTTATCGTTCCAGCCAGTGCTACGCGACTGGTATATCCTCTATTAGAAATTAGCGAGACACATTAGCGCACGCAAGAACAGTGATATACAGTGCCGTACCAGTGGCAAGCATTAATCACATTTGTGTTATTTTAGGGGGTTCCTTTAACTACGGCGTGTCAAAACCTATTTACGAAACATCATGTAAGAAGGAAGGAAGAAAATGTTTTATTTAACGACGCACTCAACACATTTTATTTACGGTTAGAAGACAGACTGGCCGGACAAGCATTAATGCATATTCATCGTTCTATGAAAATGGATATTTCTCACATCAATAGCATGTTCCTACGTCGCAGACTATTTCAAGGATTCATTCTGGCAACAATGTGAACAAAACGTAGGATATCGTGGTGCTTTTCGACTAGATAGATGTTGTTTGTTGGTGATTAGGGCATCGTATATATACGTGTAAAAGTGTGTCCATTACACATTGCCTGCCAATGACACTGGACTACGTGATGTGTATTTATGTTGATTGCTCTCTAATACTGATAGTTGGTATATATATATATATATATATATATATATATATATATATATATATATATATATATATATATATATATATATATAGAGCTAGATCTATAGCTATATCTATATCTATGTCTATATACTGAGTCAAATTAAAAACTTCACACTCTAAAATTTGAATAAAGTCAATGAGTGTTGAAAGCAGGCATTTTCCAGGAATATATATTGTAATGGCAATGTCTACACTCCATTTGAAGCCTATCTCACCCACGTGACTCGATCCATAGCATGCGCACAGCACCACTGAGGCAAAAGTGGTTTTGCACGTGCCACTGTTCACTGAACTACAATAGCACATGTGTTTTCATCGTTACTTGCTCAAGTAGTCCGACACAACGAAAAAAACAACAACAACAACATTAAAACGATATTTGTTACGACCTGTTTCAATGTCACGCCTCAGAAATGTGCAGTGTGAACGTGCCGTCGGCATGTTGCACGCGGGAACGTCAATAGCTGACGTTGGAAGGGCGTTGGGTTGCAGTTGACGGGCAATTTATGATCTGCGGTCACGAGTACAACAAACCAGGCACCACAGCTGATCGCCCCTGACCGGGTAGACCACGTGTGACGTCAAAGGAAGTTGACCGTCATATTGTGTTCACCTCCGCAACCGTTTCATGACTGCTACAGGAACCAGTAATTAACTTTTCAGGCGTCGGGTGTCCGCGCAAACGTTCCGAAATCTGCTGCGAACCACTCACCTCCACTCGCGGCGCCCAATATGTTGGACCCATTTTGACCCAATTGCATCGACGTCACCGTCAACTGTGGGCGCAACACCACTTGCGATGGACTCAGAGAGAATGGCATAGAGTCGTGTTTAGCGATGAATCAAGATTCACACTGCGATTTGCCGATGGCATGCAGAGGGTTTGGAGACGACGTAGTGAACATCATGCTCAGTGTTGTGTAAGTGAAGTGTTTTCTGTGGAAATGGACGTTCTCGACTTATTGTCATGAGTGGCAACCTCAACGTTGCTGCATATCGCGATCAGGTGTTGGCCCAGGAACTTGTGCCCTTCATGGCAGCTCATTGTCCAGGCCTAATATTTCAGCATGACAACGCCAGACCCCACACGGCCATCTTGACAAGAGATTTCCTGAAGACGTCAATCTCATGGATTGACCTTCAAGCTCACCCGACCTGAATCCCATCGTGCACGTCTGGGATGTGCTGGGAAGACGCCTGCGCAATCTCTGGAAGCCTCAACAGACTTTGCAGGAACTCGGTGCCGCATTAGTGGAACAACGGCGCCGCATCCCTAATGCAGTCTTTGCACGCATCAGACAGTCAACGAGGAGGTGTTGCCTCTCAGTTGTGGGTACCCATGGAGGGCATACGCGCTACTGAACCTGTGATTTTATCAGACGACCCTGCTTGTGAATTACCATTTTGGCTGTTTGTGGTTTTGACGAATGCTGTGGGCGGATCGAACACATTTTTGACTCAACATTTGTTCCTATTCTTTCTTTGGACGTCAAACAATAAAACATGCCTTATTTAACACGTTCTTCTGTCATATTTGCTAATTAGCGAAGATGAAACTGCATTTGTGTTCCAAAAAGACAAACAGCTGCAGGTTCAGGACAATGGCATTTTATTTGACACCGTACACAAAGTATTTTAAAACCACGAAAAAATCAAAACAATAAATTAAAATACAACAAGAATAGAGTGCATGACATTACGATAAGACATGCATATATACGACACATGGCATTTCCTAGACTGTCATAGATGGTTAAACATATATCGAATCACATATTACTAATACATGGTTCCTACCAAACAATACATTCACAATACACATGACGTAACACCATATGCTAATCCTTAATACAATTATACAATCCATACTTTCCTAATACATTCACTACTAATGTTTAACACATTCATGTACATTACAACGTCATAACATTATACACCTGGCCGGTAACTGACACACGCAGTCAGAAATAGAGATCTAAATAAAATAATACAAAACACACTATCGTACAAACTATAATCCAAAGTACATAATGCTATTAAAGCTACAATGTCTGGGTACCATATAATAATATCATGTACAAATATAAAATACAAGTTCAACTGCACTTTAAAAAAAAATGTGTGTCTTTTCGCTATGAACGGAGAACGTCAAAAGTATACACTCGATTCGTCGCCATTGCTTGGCAAACCACAAACAACAGCCTGCTTTCAATTTCAGTTAACAGGTGCGTTTGCGGATTTGAAATTGTAGGGTTCGTCTCATAAAATGAAATGATAATGTTTGCGCTGTACAAAGAACGTTCGGTTGAGGATACGTACTATTCTTTCGCTAAAACCGGTTTTGATATTGACAACGTACTATCGACAATCGTACCTTTCTGTTTAAGAATTATGATAAAATAAAGTCTCTGTCTAAAAACCACAATTAAAAATCTGAAGTTAAAAGGCTCAACGTTTCGTCAGCTAAATGCTGACATTCTCAGGAGCAAACTAAATATAAAACCAGGAGTTCAGTATTAAAAACAGGTGAATAAAAACAGTTCAAGTGAAAATGTCAAGTTAAAAGACTAAAGAAATCAAGGGATAAGCCGACTGGGGGAAAGTAACAAAAGAAGAGTCAATGACTGCTTGGGTCATACTCATTAAGTCCGTCAGGCCACATTGTGTTCAAGCGGTGCATCCAGAGTGATTCGGCAATGTTCAATTTAGTTTTATCAAGAATAACAATATTTTGTAACACAGTGCAATTATAATCATATCCTGCTATATTGAAATGAGGGGCCACATGGGGTGCTTTAGATTGTTTATTATACAGAATGTTGTGCCTATTATTACTGAGTCGGGTACTGAATGGTTGGGTAGTGTGTCCTACATATTGCATTTTGCAGTTAATACAAGTCAGACAGTAAATGACAAAAGCTGTACTATGTAGCCTACTGGAAAGTATTCCCCCAAAAGAAACACAACAAGGCTCGGAAGGGTTCGAGGGTTTATTCTCTCGATCACACCATACGCGTGGTTCTGTAAAAATAATTACAAACGATAAATACACTGATAATAACAATAATTAACAACCTCGACTTAATCATAAAAATAAATTACAAATGTCATTACATAGCAATATATATACTCATTTAAACCATTATCACACAATTATGCCAAGTTACTGGCATAATACTTTCCTTCAAAAATATACATATACGTTTCGGCGACGTTAGTGCCAAAAACAATCATCAAAAATAAGTACATGCATTTAAGATAATTAAATGCGGTTATACAAACAAAAAATACCTCAAAGCAGTAAAGACTTGGCAACATTATTGCCAACGTTACTGATTACAAAATAAACAACTTCCCCATTTCAAATGCTGTCAATATAAAACAATAACGTTCGGGTTTGTATGACAAACATTAAAATAAAGACCATTACAGAATACAAACTGGAACAATCGATTTAAAAACCAATAATATATATATACATAAAATACTCGGTTACAGCACAGGTGAAACAAGTCACGTGCGTTGGTCAAGACGCACGTGAAACACCTTCGCTGCAAGAATTGCATGTAATAAAGAAATAGACAATACTACTACTACTACACACCTTCGCTGTGGGCGATGAACCGTATAGGATGATAACACTATTACATGTACGTGGGCTTCATCCTGTGAATAAATGGGTAAAATATAAGCTACCACTCAAATGGATAATAAAACTACAGCAATTAGACATCTCATCAACACTAATCACTAATTCTGTTTATACAATTAACTTGCGCCTCTATGTATATTTATATGTTTAATAGTATATATCCAACACCTTTACTTTATTACTGTTTATAAAGTTAACTCGTCCATATATATATTTATTCGTTTATTGTGTTTTAGTGAATTCAATATTTAAAACGTATTTACCTAGCATTAATTATGGACGTTAAACACTTTTCCACATTATGTATTACATTTACATACTAAAATAATGAGATAAACATAACAATTAATACATGCATATTAGTCAAACCTGTAAGTGCCAAAAGGAAGTCTGAAGATAACGAAAGGCTCAGGAAAAGGAAAAGGCAACTGCAAGTCGTAAGTATGTAACGTGTTGTGTCATTGTCCACACTCAGCGCTGCACGGACCTGACTCACGACCACGTGACACCAAATATAACCATTGGACATTGGCTCGTCCCTAGCCAGTATGGCGATAAAAGGCTTTGTCTAATGACCAGTAAAGATTGAGAATATCCTATAAGAATCCTAAAATAAATATTAATAGTAATAGATCAAATATGTTATTTATATACAAACGGCCAAATATTTAGTCCCCGTTACAACTACAGTTTACACTGTCTTTTATCTGGAACACTTTATTGTTTTTGCTGGCAATATTTTGGGTGGATGTAATTTTTTCACAAGTTTTATACCTGGGCCTGTGACACGGGCGACAACCCCAAGTAGTTTTATCTGATGTCGGGAGTTTAAGTTTGTTAGCTCTCAGAATGTTTCCAATGGTAGCATTTCGTTTTTCCGCAATTACCAGTTTGGTCTCCTCTAGCACTTGACACATTTTGTTACTTAATATTTTATAAAGTGTTAGTAGAACTTTCAAAGTGTAGTTTGTATAACACATTGATCACGTATATATTTTTAATAAAATTTACTAAAGTAGAAAATTACCGTTTTCACTTTTTAATCTTACGTGTGGTAAAATCGACAAATTAAAATAAATATTATTTCGTTTGGAAAGGATAAAGTTAGTTTGTTTTGTTTAACGACATCAGTGTTAGAGCATATTGATTTAATAATCATCTGCTTTTGGATGTCAAACGTTTGGTAATGTTCACATATAATCTAAGATAGATAAGGGGTGCATGTGCAGGGGGAGGGTATTGGGGGTCGAAACCCTTCCCTGACCAAGATAAAAAATAAATAAAAATTGAAATATATTTTCTGGGGGAACATGGCCCTATATACACTTCGCTCAACGCAGTCTATAACCCCCGACCCCTCTAAAATCCCTACACACGCGCCTTGGAAACCCGCTACATTTTAAAAATATTTTATTACATGTATTTTTTATTTTTTCAGCAAAGGATCCTTTATATGTACCATCCCACAGACAGGATATCACATACCATAGCCTTTTATATACCAGTCATGGCGCACTGGCTGGAACAATCCCGCCGATGGGGATCGATCCTAGACCGACCGTGCATTTAAAAAACAACAACAACCCCGCCCCCCCCTAACATTTTTAGGTCTAAGTAATAAATAGAAATAACATAGTCTTCATAAGTGTTACGTATATCGAACATACCGCCCTCTTCCTCTACCCCTAGAGCGTTACGTAATTATGAACACCCCCTTACATGTAACGCGTATGCCAACAGCTGGTCACTGTCAACATTTCAAGGCAAATCCCCCACTGACCTCTGGAAAGGTAGTGCACCATACCTCCATGGATATAAATATATGTTGGAGGTATGAGACGACCCCTCAATCAAGACAGTTAAATTTGTTCAAAATCACGTGAGGAGCTCAGCGTCTGCGCAAATCGCGTAAATTCCCAGTTCTACTGTCGTCCCGCTAATTGAAGAACAACAAGCTGGCCAATGGGTTTGCAGTTGACAGGCGAGCAGTGCGAAACAATAGCGATGCGGTGGGCCTTTTATGTACCAAACAGAACTGGATCATCTATTCTAAATGGTTAAATAATAAATAAAAATATTCCAGACACTGCAGCTTTAATAGCAATAATAGTCATAGAATTAAATAGACTATCTCTTCTGAGATAATACAAACTGTGCAAACATCTTACTCGCAGTTAACTATCACACTATAATTAATTTAGTGTTGACAATTATCCTAGAGACCTTGCAGATTTGCATACCATTATTAACCGGGTTAATCAAGTAAATTATCATATGGGTTTATGACATGGATATCATGGGTAAGTTATAGAATAAATTATATTATAATGTACCGATTTAATCCGTAAACATTAATTTACATTTAGTACCTGCCTGTAAACAAATACACTAGATACGAAACATGAATACTACAAATAGCCAATACAAATAACTAACCTAAGAAATCTTCTAAGAATACAACATTACAGCAATAGTGACAATATTTGGAATTGGGAACTCTATTTACGTTCCCACATGCACAGAGGTTCAGGCACGCCCACCCCGGACCCTAGCCCCTGACTTCGCCAGAGACCTATTCCAGGGCGGGAGGGGGGGGGGGGGGGGGTAAGTTTGAGGTGTGCGGAATTTGGAATACAATTTAGTAAAGTTAAAAATAGTTATGTCCGGAAACATTTGAGGCCATACAAAAGATTGACTGCTTGTCCAAATGTTTAGGTGATTAGAGCAATTTAGACGGACTGCAACATTAAAGGGTGTCAGACTATTTAGAAAAAAATAAACAAAGTTTTGGAGATGATGGACACAAAGTTTAAAGTCTGACTAAGTCCATACTCACGGAGGCAAAGGAGGTTGGTGGTGAGGATGACGTCACGGCGACCCGATAAAGTTGGTGATGTCCAGTTGCGAGAGGTACGGCCGGTATGCGGAGGTTGCTAAGATACTGGCGATTGGGCTGTAGTCTTTCCCGGCAATGATCTTGATGACACGATGGATGGTCGGGTCGCCCATTTCCTGAAGTAGCAAACCTTGGTGGTAGAGTCCCTTCCGGCGGATGGTAAGGCAAAGTCCATGTCCCTCCCGCAACGTGACCTTGTGGATCGCGAAGTCTCCTTCTGCACGGCTCGCTGGAAGCGGTTGTAAGGCCTCGTGCTTAGGTTACGTGATGAGCTGACGGACATCCTCAAGGTTGCCCTTGGCGAGCTGAGCATAGCGCATATGTAAACGCGAGAGAGCAGAGCGACACGTCTGTCTTCATCACTTGGAAACTCGGAATCCGCAATAGTGACAATATCATTTCCACACTGAAAACTCAGTATTTATGCTAGAGATTATAGAACAGGAAGCTGGACAGAAACACCAAGACAGAATACCAGCTTACAGTAGATCCAAGCTTGAAAGTCTAGAACAAAAGACAGACGCATGGAAATATGGGTGCATATCTGTGAACGTTGTTGACTTCGTTATTGAACTGAACTGTCCAGTTACAGCCAATGCGTGAAAAGTCGTGGTACGTGCTATCCTGTCCGGTGGAAGTTGGTGGGGGTGGGGGCAACTACTGATAACTTATGGAATCATGCATACATTATAATAACAACAACAACAAACACACAACAACAAACAAACAAAAAAAACAATAATAAAATTATTAAAAAAGAAAAAGAAAAAAACGCAAACAAACAACAACAATATTTGTGTCTAAATCGTTCAAAGGTCGGTTGTAATTCAGACGAGTATTGAAACGGACGTAATAAAATAAAAAATACTAATAAAAACACTACTCATAAAATACTAATAATACAGTTTTATGTATTGTATGTAATATGTAAATTAACCACGGAATACCTGTAACAGCCGATCATAGTTTACACTGTCTAAAACTACGATCATCACTCGCCATTCTGTAAATAATGGATTCTGAGGCGTGTTCAGAAAGGCGAGCGCTCGCGAACAGTTTGCCTGGTTCCTTCTCTCATATCACATTCATCAAACGTTAGGCGCGGGGCGGGAGTTAGCTCAGTCGGTTGAGCGCTCGTCTGAGGAGCTTGCGTCGCAGGATCAAACCACCTCGGTGGATTCATTGAAATGACTTTTTTTTTTCTCAATCCAACGAGTATACCACAACTGGTCAATAAAAAGAAAGAAATTTTTTATTTAACGACATATGGTTAAGGATCACACAAATATTGAGAGAGGAAACCCGTTGTCGCCACTTCATGGGCTATTCTTTTCGATTAGCAGCATAGGATTTTGTATATGCACCATCCCACAGACAGGGTAGTACATACCAAGGTCTTTGATATACCAGTCGTGGTGCACTGGCTAGAACGAGAAATAGCCCAATGGGGCCACCGACGGGGATCGACCCCACACCGACCGCGCGCCTTACAACTGGGGGCTGTCTTCTGACAGCCATTTTGTTGAGTTACCTGTCTGTTGATTGTAGAGGCAAGTAAACGACTTGTATTAACCCTAAAGACGTTGATAGTAGATATACTACGTATTAACTTTAACAAAACATTATTTTAATACTTCGAGTTGATAGTTTACAGCAACAATTTATTGTCAAACAACACATTTCGATATTTAAACAATGTTGCCGACTTTGTTCAGCATGCCACATTTTAACATGATCTAAACGTATCCATTCCGGGTGGTTGTGGCCGGAGTTTCTTTAATTTCGCATGTTAGTATCGGGATTCAGGTGTGAGGGTAATTTAGAAACGATACCTGTGTGGCAGAGGGTGGGGCACAACCTCTAGTGCAAGGGACATAGTTTCTAGTGGGGGCACAAGGCATATTTTAATATTAATTAAGCAGCACAGCACCTCACCCTCCCCCGGTTCATATGTGCTTGAAACATATTCCGTAGTGTGGACATGTTCATTCTGAATTGTTTGGTGATACAAAAGCCAAGAAAAGGAATGATTATTTAATGCCTCGTTAACACATTTTCAGGTGCGGGTGCAGGGTAGGGGATCAGGGGTCGAAACCAGGCTCCAGTTAAGAAAAAATGTTCATCTGTTTTCAATATATGTATGGGTGGTCTTGACACGACCGCGCTATCACGTTCGCTTGCCACAGTCCAGACTCCCGTGCATATATTTTATACTACGGCTGTTTTCTTTTTTTAACATTTTTCCGAGGGAGAAAGACAGAAAACCCGTTATAGTGGTTTCTTATTTAAAACGCAGGAATAAAGCATACTATGCACTTTCCCATCCATCCATCTCTCTCTCTCTCTCTCTCTCTCTCTCTCTCTCTCTCTCTCTCTCTCTCTCTCTCTCTCTCTCTCTCTCTCTCTCTCTCTCTCTCTCTCTCTCTCTCTCTCTCGCATTGGTCCCTGCGCGTGCTGTAACCTCATTCAGTCATTTACCATAGTTTGACACCCAATAGCCGATGTATGTTTCGTGTTGGGGTGTCGTTAAACATTCATTGTCTCTCTCACTGGGGATCGGGTATGAGGGTATTGCGTGTATTGTATGCTGTATGTGCAGTGTGTTTGATGAAAGGGGTGGGATAATACACGATCTAGCGGGGGGGGGGGCGACACGGTCTCGTGGGGGGGGTACAACGCATAATTTAATCTTCATTTATATGGAGATGGGGAACACAGTACATTTACAAGATTGTTTTAAATAAACAGTTCCACCTATCAACAGGAAAGTCTGTCTTAATGACAACAGGCTTAAATGTTTCTCTCTAACTTAAGCTTAAGGGCGGGATTTAGCTCAGTCGGTTGAGTTCTTGCTCGAGGTGCTTGCGTCGCAGGATCGAACCACCTCAGTGGATCCATTCAACTGATTGTGTGTTTTTTTTCCCTCTCTCTGTCTCTGTCTCACTGTCTCTGTCTCTCTCTGTCTCTGTCTCTCTCTCTCTCTCTCTCTCTCTCTCTCTCTCTCTCTCTCTCTCTCTCTCTCTCTCTCTCTCTCTCTCTCTCTCTCTCTCTCTCTCTCTCTCTCTGGGAAAGTGCCCTTAAAAGATCCCTCTTTGAATTAGAAAAAAGTGTGGCGGATTTGCTCTAGTGACAGTCACTGACTACGTGTCAGAATTACCATATATTTGAAATCCAATAGGCGATAATTACTTCTCTTTCTTTTTTTCTCTATTTTTTTTAATTGTCCCAGAAGAATACGTAGTGTTAGGGTTGGGGCCCTAAATCACTATTACAATACATAGCATATATACATATATTAGTAGTAACATATACAGGTAATTACATAGACATCTAGTATGAAAAAATATTCTTTAAACTACTCTAGGGCACTGACCTAAATTGAAAAGAAAGATAGAGAAGAAAAAAAAAAAAGAAAAAAAAGGAAGAAAAGAAATAAGAAACGAAAGAAGGAACAGAGTTACTTCGTGCATAATTGCGCATATATGACAATATATTCATAGAGATACCCACATACATAAATGCATACACATATATATTATACATGTACATATATTCACAGATGTACCCACATCTACCAAAAATATATACAGAAGAGATGAAATTAAAAGTGTTATATTTGTTCTAAAATGTAGTCTGAATTTTGTTTTCAAACAAGTTGTTTCCATGTCTAGATTATCTTTAAGTCTCAATAAAATAGTGTTTGCCACGTTGCCCATTCATTATTAAATACATCGTATTTATAAGTTTGTAAAAGAATATAGCTTTCAATTTCAAATTTATGTTGCATTATGTCATGCACAGCGTTAATACTTAAACATTTCTTTTGTATTTTCATACTGTATATATAATATTTTATATTAATGATTAACCAGTTTATAGAATCGTTTTTATTATTATTTATCATACCAAACATTACAATAATTTTATTAAAATGAATTATAGTTCCTGCACGAGTAAATATCTAATCTGTTACTGCTTCCCATAAAGTGTGGACCTTATCGCAATCGAAAAATAAATGTTGTATTGTTTCAGGAAAATTATTACAGAAGTTACATATATTATATTCAGTGTAGTTAATCTTGTATAGAAAAGTATTAGTAGCTAATATGTGTTGCGGTAATCTATACTGAAACCACCGAAGGCTAGAAACTTTCACACATCGAAATGGTAAAGCATAATATTTTTCCCAGTCAGTTTGTTCAAATAAAAAACCTTCATTACTATATTTTGTCTGTTCTTTTGGCTTTACATACTGAAAGTTTAAAATGTCATACATATCTATGCACCCTTTTTTACTTGTTAATAATAGTTGCAGTTTTAAAGGGTATATAGAATTTTTCACTGTGTTAAAATGATCGTATTTTAACTGATCTAATTTATATATAAACGATTTGACAGCATTTATTAATGATGCATAGTTGATAAAATTTGTAGTTCTATGGTATTTTTCAACAAGCTGGTCATATATTAAAAAATTCTCATTTTCGTCTAATAAATCGTTTATAAAAATAATGCTTTTGCCAATATAGGTTTTATACAAAAATGGTTTATGATCTATTAATATTTTACTGTTAAGCTATATATTTGTTCCAAGTATGTCTTCTACATTATTCGGATTTTGTTTTTGTTGTATTTCTGCCCAACTTTCCAGAGTATCTTTCCAAAACATATTTTGCATGTGCAATGTTTAACGAACAATAAAATTATCCCCATATAAGATTATATCATTTGTGGATATACATGTACCTGTAACTGATTTAAATAGGGTTATCCATTTTGAGTTTTCTTGAAACAATCTTCGAACCCATACACATTTTAAAGCTATAAGAAAGTAATTTATATTTATCATGTTTATACCACCATTTTTGTAGTCTTGTGTTATTAATGTTCGTTTTATCTTTTCTGGTTTATTCTCCCAAATAAATTAAACAAAATAATGTATTATGATGTTTTATTACGTTTTCGTTTGGGTTTGGTAATACCATTAAAAGGTGTGTTAACTTCGGTATGACTAAGGCTTTTAGAACCGTATTTTTATTAACTTTTGCGTTTCCAATATTTTAAGGTCATAGTTGAGTTCACCGATATGTTCTAACATGACTGGGAATTTAATTCCAAGTAGTTTAAATTCAGTTGCCCCCCAGTCTAGTTTCCATCTAGTATGGTCAAAAAACATCTTTAGAAAACGTTTTACTGCCTATCCAGATAGCGCTTGATTTTGGATAATTTATTTTTAAACCTGAAATATGAGCATAGTAATCTAGAACTCTTAGCGTACTATGAAGGGACTCTGGTGATCCATCAATAATGAAACTGGTATCATCCGCATATTAGTCTATTAAATATTCGTCTCCATCTATAGCTATACCTTTAATTGATGTACAATTTCTAACACGAATTGCTAGAATTTCAGCGCATATAATAAACATATATGGCGACAACGGGTCCCCTTGCCTGCATCCCCTTTCTAAATGAAATGGTTCAGATAAAAACACATTTTGCATTGCCCGAGATAAAGAATTGTTATATAAAGTTTTGAGCCAATCTTTAATAGAAGTTTTAAAGTTAAATATGTCAAGTGGTTTATTTATAAAATACCATGATACTGAGTCGAATGTTTTTTTTCAAAATCTACTAGTAACAGCAACCCAGGTACGTTATGAGTTTCAGTGTAATACATAATGTCGTATATTAGTCTTATATTTTCCCCAATATATCTTCCTTTAATGAAGCCAGTTTGGTCTTTGTTTATACTTGTATCTAGTACTTGCTTTATTCTGTTAGCTATACACCCAGATAATTACTTAATCATTGTTCTCTAGTGGTGTTTTTAAACAAAACAAACTTGTTAACTTAAGGTGTTTTATAAATACCAACTTAACTTAACTTTTGAATTTTGATAAATACAGGCCCAGGCTTTGTGTATAATTGCAAATAATTTTTTCGATTATGAATTTTTATTTTTAAAACATTTTTTTAAACTTCAGTTCATTTCAGTAGCTGTTTACAATGGCGGACGCTCAAACCCAACTTCTGCATAACATTCACCAAGAGTTGATCAACGGTTCGTTCTGTGACATACAGGTACTTTGTAGGGATGGGACAACAACCGGAAGTCGCCTAGTTCTGGCGGCGCTGTCGCCTTACTTTCGGGCGATGCTTTCATCAGACATGGCGGAGAGTCGGACGGGTGTGCTGGAACTTCCAACTATGTCTCTGTCAGTGTATCAGGACATTCTCAAGTATTTCTGCAAGATTAATCTTATAAACGAGGAAAACTGCATGCATATGTTAGACGCTGCCGAGATGATGCAGCTTGATTATATAAAACATCTTTGTAACACCTACCTGAACCAAAATATCGACCTAACTCCACAGAATTGTCTTAATTGGTGGAGAACACTCAAACTCTACAATTTCCTTGATTTGTCCAAACGGGCGCTTTTCTGTTTTACTGATAACTTGGCTGATTTTGTTAAAATGGAAAATGTTATTCAGCTGTCAAAGGCAGAACTTTTGGAAATTATATCAAAAGATGGCTTGACCTGTACAGAAGATAACATTCTGAAAGCCGCCATGAAGTGGATTGAACATAATAACCCGGATGTGGATGATGTTCAGTATATTTTTGAAAATGTGCGACTAGATATTGTTGATCGACAATTTCTTGCTAATGAGGTTGTTTTTGCAAAGATCGTCCTTGAGAATAATGCAGTGAGGAAAATGATACAGCACGTTATACGTTCAGACCAGCCACAAATTAGAAGCACAACTAGGTTTGTTGCCAAACGACCTGCTGTGTTCGTACTTCACTATCATGGCAATCTAATTCTGTCATGTTTCACGTCAGAAGACAAGTGGGAAGACGTACCGCTAGCCCCAGTAGATCCTGGAGAGGATTATGCAGCTGCGAGTTTGGATGACAAGATCTAGATCGCTGGTGGTAGTGACCAAACAAAAGGTACACTCGTGTATGACACCATTAGAAAAGTGTGGAACGTAGGCCCAGATCTCAACGATCAACACTGGTATCACTGTACAGCACAGCTGGTTCTAAAGTGTATGTAATAAGCGGTTGTGTTACCAGTGCAACAGAAGAGAAGAGCGAGAGTGAGGAGCAGTGGCAGGTGGTTGGTGATGTGAGATTGGTCAGAGTGGTTGCTTTTCCTGTTACAGTTGGTGAGAACATCCTCGTTATGGGAGGACAGATAAACTGGCAGAAATCGGATCTCATCCAGTGTTTTAACACTATAACCTGCGCTATCACCAAGCTGGATACAAAGTTGCCCTGTAGCTCTGATATGCTAAGAGG
>NC_054711.1:20045704-20073073 GCF_016097555.1 Gigantopelta aegis
TATTTTACGTGCATTGGGATCAAGAATTATAAAACCGCACACTCCCTGCCCCCATATATAAACACAAATACATACACTTCCACCACACACATCATTAATTTAATCTAAAATATATTATCAGCTAAAACGAATACAGAAGCCATTTACAATTTAAATTAGTATTTTATAAAGGTTACATCACCTTGCCATCGCCAACGCCTAGAATAAGATCACACGTCCTTTTGGCATTTGCAATTCTGCTGATCGAGTCATCAAGTGTATTGTCGTAGTTCAGGATGTCCCTTAAAATGTTCTGTTAAATATAAGAACACGAATGGATGTCTTACCGACAATCAGCACTTTATAAACTACGGCTGTTTATGGTTATTTCGAGGTTTTGTCGAGTGATAGACAGACCAAAACTCGCTTCCGCCTTATAGTATGTTCTTACTGATAAAGCGGTAAACGTTTATATCCACTTTCACATTAGCATGCCAGCACATACCATGGCATTTGATGTACCAGTCATTTGGACATTGTCTGGAATGGGAACAAAACCAAGTGGGTCGAGTACGATCGGTCTTGAGATCCATCACATCTACGATCGATCGCAACAGACAGCAATTAAAATTAGATTAAGATCTGAGGGTCATATACTGATGGAAAAAAAAGAAGGAAACACATAAATATTAACAGCAACCTTCCGCTAATAAAACTGGTATGGCCCACGGCACTAACTAAAGACCGCCGGTAGTAGGAGAGCATAGTGGATGGTTACAAGTGCCTCTTAATAATGCAGCGTACATGAACCGTAATTGTATATAATCACGAAGTTGAACTGAATTGATATATACCAGTAGTAAGACACTACTTTTGACGAGGAGAAACTCCATAATTTGAATATCTCGCCTCCCTGATTTGAATACTCCGCTTCTCTCTGATTTCAATATTCACCCTCCCTGATTTCAATATTCACCCTCCCTGATTTCAATATTCCACCTCTCTAATTTGAATAGTCCGTGTCTCTCTCTCTCTCTCTCTCTCTCTCTCTCTCTCTCTCTCTCTCTCTCTCTCTCTCTCTCTCTCTCTCTCTCTCTCTCTCGTTTCAATATCCAGCCTATCTGATTTCAATATCCCACGTCTCTGATTCGAATATCCCACATCTCTAAATTCAATATCCCACCTCGGTGATTCGAATATCCCGCCTCTCTGATTTGAATATCCCGCCTCTCTGATTTTAATATCCCACCATGATCGTGGTTTATTTCAGTAAAACGGACACGAGAAAGGTTTCAAAAACGTCTCACGGGGGGTCCAAAAATAAAACACTGGAAAATCAAATAAACATAACACCAAACATATTTGGTCAATCTTTATCAAACTTGGTATGCGCATTACTAAGGATACAATGGCGGAATGCTTGCTGTGTTTCACTTACTTTCTATATCATGTTGTTGTTAATTCTCAAGTTGTTGAATTTCGTAGAAATGTAAATGAGACTGAAAACCTATAACATTTCACACTTTTATATACTCACAAATTCAAAACGCGAACAGCAAACGCTTTCAATTTTTTCTTCAAGCTTCCTGTAGCTATATTTATATAAGAAATATAAAGAAACTACACTAAACTTTATTTGCCTCAGTATTACGGACTGTTTAGACATAACTGTCAGTTTGCAACCTTCCCCGTGAAATTGTCCATAAGTTCCAAGCTTAGAGTAGATATACTCTACCGTAAAAGGTATTCCAAATCTTGATTCATCACCAAATGTGTCGTCTGGAAATGAGACGCCTATTTCGGATATCGCCATTTTCTTAGAGTTCATTCCTGCAACAGGCATTTACGGCACATAACTTATAAATGCACGTGCACACACACACATACATAGACGTACGTGCACGCACATATTCATATATACATAGCATTAACCATACCTACCTACATAGGTACATGAAGGCATACGTGCAAAGATTCATACATAGACACATATATACATGCAAGCATATATCCATACCTGCCTACATCCATTTCCTACATCCATACCTACATACATGCATGCAAGCATATATCCATACCTGCCTACATCCATACCTACATACCTACCTACCTACCTACACACACACACACACACATACATACATACATACATACACACACACACCACACACACACACACACACACACACACACACACATATATATATATATATATATATATACGGTCTGGGTTTGATCCCCGTCGGTGGGCCCATTGGGCTATTTCTCGTTCCAGTCAGTACACCACAACTGGTATGTCAAAGGCCATGGGATGTGCTATACTGTTTTTCGGATGGTGCATATAAAATGTCCCTTGCTGCTAATCGAAAAGAGTAGTCCATGAAGTGGCGACAGCAAGTTTCCTCTCTCAATATATGTGTGGTCCTTAACTATATGTCCGACGCCACATAACCGTAAATAAAATGTGTTGAGTGTGTCATTTAATAAAACATTTCCTTCCTTATGAAAAATATATAATTCATACACACATACTGTATAACATACATACATACATACATATACTGAACAGCAATAAGAATACGAATGGTATTTATTTTTAGATAGCATTGTACAAAACTGATATAAACTAATGGAAAAAGCGAAAAGTGTTTTAACGTCAAGAATGTTAAAAGATAACAAGGGCAGACAACCCAGACATAATAATAACTATTCAATATCGTGTGTGTCCACCATTTGCATTCACAACTGCTACACACCTGGCCTCAGACCACAATTAATTTCGCTATATGTTTCTATATAGCCTTAGTGGCTATAACATGTTTTATTAATATCAGCAGGCCCGTGAAGTTTTGTATGTACCTTTGCCTGCATGGGGGAAACATACCCTGAAAAGGACAATCCCTGATGTCCAGCTCTTTCTCCCAGCATATTGGTTTAAACAGACACACCCTCTAAACCAGGCCGGAGTACACCCATTTTACACAAAACGCACTACTTTTGCATGGGCCGGAATTACTACAAAGAAGTCTTCAATGTCAGCAAGTTACACATGTTTACAAACTACATGCTATCCCCTGTCACTTCAGTCAAACAGTTGCCACTTCATAGCTGTCTGCCATGAAATAATCAGTCAAACAGCAGACTACTTGCGCGGTCAAATTTCCGGATTTTGGACAACCAAATGGGAAGATAACTGTAATCTGAGGCCTATCACCTTCTGTACACGGAACGGATCAGACGGTTGAGAATGGCCATGGGGATAAGGGGAAAGGTCTGAAGTATGATTGCCTGAAGCTGAGCTGCATTTCTTGGTCTTGGACGAACTTGATCAATTCTTCTTTTCAGCTCGTCCCATACATGTTCAATTGGATTTAAGTCGGCACCAAGGGCTGGCCAAGGCAAACGTCTGATGTTATGCTTCTGTAAGAAGTGAACCGTAGCCCGAGCTGTGTGTGGTCTGGCGTTATTACGCTGGAACATGTATTGCGGATGACGAGCAAAAAAAAGGCACTATATGGGGTCTAAGGGCCTGATCAATGTAACGCTGAGCTGTAATAGCATTACCCCTTCCCGGTCCAATATTCTGGAAGACAACTGGGCCAAGTATTTGATTCAGGCCAATTGCAGCCCATATCATAACACTTGGACCACCCCATGGATCTCTTTCCATCACACACTGATCATCATAACGATGTCCACGTCTGCGTCCTATTCGAACTCTTCCATCAGCATGGGATATGCAAACCCGACTTTCATCTGTAAAGATCACACGTCTCCACTGCTGATAACGCCAATTCCAGTGAAATGTGGCCCACTGTAAACGGTTCTGTCGGTGCTGCTGAGTCAAACTGGCACGACGGGCAGGACGACGACAACTGAGAGTGTTTATACAGAGTCTACGTCTAACTGTGTCACCACTGATGGGTCGGTTGTGGATTCCAATTGTCTGTCGAGCTGTTTCACTGGCTGTCAGGAATGGATCGCGAAGATGCAAGCGATGAATATGTCTGTCCTGTCGTCCTGTCGTTGGGCGGCGACACAAGGACGGCCACTTCATGGAAGGTCAGCAGTACTGTTGGTGGTGACAAAACGATCTTGAAGACGATAAATGGTTGCGATGTGAACGTTAAAAGCATTGACGACATTACTGACGCTTTCACCTGCCTGTAGGCGTCCGACTGCTTGTTCCCGCTGTTGTGAGGTAAGTCTTGGCATATTCGTACGACATAAATATTGGTGAATTAATTTTAAAATATTAACAAAACGAAATGAAAATACACCCATTACGTTTCATGCAGGTGAAAAATCTAACTTCTCAATTAATGTTTAGCCTCTTTAAAAAACTTGAGTTTCTTTTGCTGTTAAGTATATATATATATATATATATATATATATATATATATATATATATATATATATATCTATATATATATATATATATATATATATATATATATATATATATGCATACATTCAAACACATCCATGCTACATACCTACCTACCTACATATCTACCTACCTACATACACACATACACGATACATACATACACACATTAGATACATTAATAAAAACAAATCTATCACGTACCTGTTATTGAACCAATCCAGCCAGTCCAACCGAAGTTTGCCCAGTCGTGTCCAAATGACTGGTTAGCTGGGTGGTAGACAGTTACCTGAGGAAAATCCTTGAATGGTCCTGAAACAAAAAGGAAAATAATACTCGTTCAAAGTATCCTCGATACAGTTTAAACTACAGCACTTTAGTGTTTAGGTATATGGTTATGTTATCAGAATTTTAAAAGTAATAAAACTTTGTTAAAATTATCTTGATGAAATTTGAAAGAAAAGAGGACCCCCCCCCCCCCCCCCCCCTCCCCCTCCAAAACAAACAGAGTAAAGAAGCACGTGACTATAATAGTAGAATACCCCAATAAAATACAGATTAATAGAATCTGTCACCGTTGTGTGGTATAGATAAGGAAATTCCAACCAGAGGGACACAATGTTTTTGTTTTACCGAGGCCCTTACAAACATATTTTGTCCCGATGTTTGTTTATTGTGGAACGATTAGTAAAGATTTCACCTACAAACAATGAAACTCATTTAATCATACGCTGAAAAATATAGTCCATCTTATGCAACCGCATGAAAGTGCAACAACTTAACAATACATATTAAGTTGAAAATATTAATTTGTTTAAATATTTATAAAACAATGATACAACGTGAATATGGCAAACGGAATTTTAAAAACCATGAGTTATGACATCAATCGTCGTAAAACACGAGTTATGACGGCCACGTGTATGCAAAAATCGTTTAGCCCTCGGGTCGGACAAATTTATCTAACCCTAGGGTCAGACATATTTTTCTAGCACCGTGTCAAAGCTGGCTAACACTGTCAGACGGGCAATAAATAATATTCCACGTTTCAGCTCTGCATATTTGTCCTCATGGAAGGAAGGTAATGTTTTATTTAACGACGCACTCAACACATTTTATTTAGGTTATATGGCGTCAGACATATGGTTAAGGACCACACAGATATCGAGAGAGGAAACCTGCTTTCACAACTTCATGGGCCACTCTTTCCGATTAGCAGCAAGGGATTTTTTATATCCCACAGAGCTGGCGTCATATAACCGTAAATAAAATGTGTTCAGTACGTCGTTAAATACAACATTTCCTCCCGTCCTTTCTTCGTCCCTTCCTTCCATCCCACAAACAGGATAGTACATACCACGGTCTTTGTTACACCAGTTGTGGAGCAATCATTGTAATGAGAATTAGCCCAAATGGCCCACCAATGGGGATCGATCGTAGATCGATCGCGCATCAGGCGAACGCTGTATCACTAAGCTACATCCCGCCCTACGTCATCTTCATGGGAAATGATAGCGCTTATATATATATATATATATATATATATATATATATATATATATATATATATATATATATTTCGCGTGACTGGTGGCGAAAAATGCCTATTTTAAGCACGATTTCACATAAAGAGATGCTAAAGAAAATCATTATTTTAAAGGGACCCCTGCGTGTGCTGTAACCTCACCGTGGTGCACTGGTGTAACATTCTCTTTGAGAATGGCCAATACAGCACAAATTGAAGTTTAGAGTAAAAGTCAGTATCCTATCTGTGATATTTGTATTTGTATTTCTGCACACTTCTTTACACTGTTTTTATTTATATGTTGATCATCACCTTGTTTGTTTCCATTACCATAGTTTGACACCCAATAGCCGATGTATTTTTCGTGCTGGGGTGTCGTTAAACATTCATTCATTTATTATTTTAAAGGGAATGCCAGGATATTGCTGACACTGTTCTTTAATGGTTCATTTTTGAGGGACAAAATGTTAATGATTTAAAAGGCTTTGTCGGTCGGAGATGTGTTACAATAGCAGCAAACTCAGTACAGTCTCTTAAGAAAGATTGTACATGATTAGATGGGGGATTGGTGGGTGGGAGGGGGCAAATCGCACTTTGATGCAAAACGCATAGCTTTAAAAGAAATCATTGTAGTACGACTACCGAATACCTGAGCAGAAATCATCTAGTCCAATGGACTCTATCGAGTGCTGGGAACGGGACGTAGTCCAGTGGTATAGCGCACGCCCAATGCGTGGTCGGTCTAGCATCGACCCCCGTCAGTGGGCCCATTGGGCTATTTCTCGTTCCAACCAGTGCACCACGACTGGTATATCAAAGGCCGTGGTATGTACTATCCTGTCTGTGGAATGGTGCATATAAAAGGTCCCTTGCTACTAATGAAAAAACAAAAGCAGCGGGTTTCCTCTCTATGACCATATGTTTGACATCCAATAGCCGATGACTAATACATCAATATTCTCTAGTGGTGTCGTTAAACAAACAAGCTTCTTCCATCCAGTGTTGAGTTTGATTCAGTGAACTAGCGTGGGGGTGGCAGTCCTCTTTGTGCGATGCAACAGGATGGAATATCCTCGAGAGTGGCTGTCCTCCTATAGACGAGATTCTAAATAGAGATTCGTGGAATCAACTACTATCTTGTCAAATATCCATTCGACTCTGCATTATGCGGAGATACGGCCCTGATCAGGTATTGCGGTTTTGTCATTGAGATTTACAGACAAAGTCTACACACTCACCATCAACTGCCCAGTCAAGGGATCGCAGCTGCAGCAGAGAACCGGGTTTTAATACACTGCTTCCCCAGGCGCCCATCATCGAACACGATCCTTTACTGAGAAAATACAAATCCTTAATGCAAAGTACATGCTTCGTTTTTCATAAAGTTTAACATTTGTTTTAGAGCTGCAAACAGAAGTGGCCACCGTTATAATATCTGGTCAATCTGCTTAATTTGCTCTGTGCATACATGCTTTAAATATAATTTCATTTCAGGTGGATGAATATACAAAACAAAGAAACAAACAATTCTGTTCCACCCAAATCCCATTGAATCCGCTGTTGAACAGTATCTTAGGTCACATGGTGAGAGAAAGGCAGTTAGAGAGAGAGAGAGAGAGAGAGAGAGAGAGAGAGAGAGAGAGAGAGAGAGAGAGAGAGAGAGAGAGAGAGGGGGGTGAGGGGGAGACAGACAGACAGAGGGAGACAGACAGACAGATATAGAGAGATGCATGAATGAATAAATAAATTAATGGATGAGATTTATATATATATATATATATATATATATATAGAGAGAGAGAGAGAGAGAGAGAGAGAGAGAGAGAGAGAGAGAGAGAGAGAGAGAGAGAGAGAGAGAGAGAGACGAGACAGACAGACGGACAGACAGACAGAGGGAGACAAACATATATAGAGAGATGCATGAATGAATAAATAAATTAATGGATGAGAGAGAGAGAGAGAGAGAGAGAGAGAGAGAGAGAGAGAGAGAGAGAGAGAGAGAGAGAGAGAGAGAGAATTAATTAGTTCACCATTTAAATGAGCCCACCACCTGAATCTTGTTGGCCAACGTATTAATGAAATACCATTTTATTGATGCATATAACGTCTACATCAGTTAGTAATAATAGAATGGTGAGCCAGGATAACTTGCACACAAAGCAGTTGACAACACAACGGGTGATAACGGAAGAAGAAGAAATGTAACATTTTATTATACCTGTGACTGCTTAGTAAAATACTTGTAGGCCTATATTATAGTATTCAGAAATGAGATTGCAGGTTTGAACAAATTAGGATGACGGTTTAGAAAAAAAACGCCGCACGGTAGCTATGGATATGAAGTGTAAATGGACAAAAACAATAGCATATTGGTAAGTAAAGTCAGTTGAAAATGGTTTTCTACTACCGAAATTGTAAAATATAGCACTGGTTACTTACGTAAGTTCCCCTATTAAATGAATGTGTAATATTTTCTGGAAGGAAAAGAATCAGCATAGTGTCATTAATTCATATTTGAGTTAGAAGAAACGAAATACGATTTAGAATACATGAAAGAGTCATATTTTGATAATATCCCATCAGATCCATTTGCAAAGTTTGTCTACAGGAGAAACAATGTATTTCGTACCATAATATCAGCAAAGAAAGCTCCATTCAATTTTGTCTATAGGGAGAAGTAATGCACTTCTTACCATGCAATCAGCACCAAATTCACCATCCAAGTTTGCCTAAAGGGAGAAATAATGCACTTCTTACAATGAAATTAGCACTAAATTCACCATCCAAGTTTGCCTATAGGGAGAAATAATGCACTTCTTACAATGAAATTAGCACTAAATTCACCATCCAAGTTTGCCTATAGGGAGAAGTAATGCACTTCTTACCATGACATCAGCACCAGATTCACCATTCAGTTTTGTCTAAAGGAAAAATAATGCACTTCTTACCATGAAATCAGCACCAGATTCACTATCCAATTTTGTCTAAAGGAAGAACTAATGCATTTCTTACCATGTCATCAGCACCAGATTCACCAGCCAATTTTGTCTAAAGGGAGAAGTAATGCACTTCTTACTAAGAAATCAGCACCAAATTCACCATTCAATTTTGCCTAAAGGCAAAAATAGTGCACTTCTTACCATGAAATCAGCACCAGACCCATCGGCCAATCCTCTAGCTTCCTCAAAGAAGGAGGATTCAGTGTATTTGGCAGTTGCTGCCAGCTCCAGATCCAGTGCAGCATCTAATCTGAAGATATTAAACGAAACATAATCTCGGTCATTGTTCAGGTATGAGGTCTACACATGACTTGATCATTGTTCAGGCATGAGGTCTACACATGGCTTGATCATTGTTCAGGCATGAGGTCTACACATGGCTTGATCATTGTTCAGGCATGAGGTCTACACATGGCTTGATCATTGTTCAGGCATGAGGTCTACACATGGCTTGATCATTGTTCAGGTATGAGGTCTACACATGGGATCGTAACTCGAAGTAGTCGTGAAGGACCATACAACTCACGGTAGTCAAAAACAATATTAAATCTAAACGACCAAACCGTAATACATGATCAGGGCAGTATATAAAAGTTCGTTTTGTTTAACGACACCAGTAGAGCACATTGCAAAGCTAAAGTGATCACTTAACAAATTGCCAAACACAAGTTTGTTTTGTTTAACGACACCAGTAGAGCACATTTCAAAGCTAAATTGATCACTTACCAAATTGCCAAACACAAGTTTGTTTTGTTTAACGACACCAGTAGAGCATATTTCAAAGCTAAAGTGATCATTTACCAACTTGTCAAACACAAGTTTGTTTTGTTTAACGACACCAGTAGAGCACATTTCAAAGCTAAAGTGATCACTTACCAACTTGCCAAACACAGGTTTGTTTTGTTTAACGACACCAGTAGAGCACATTTCAAAGCTAAATTGATCACTTACCAACTTGCCAAACACAAGTTTGTTTTGTTTAACGCCACCACTAGCCACAACTAAGTGCACATTTGATTACTTCATCAACTTCTGTCATTTCAGTACACGAAAGTTAAAAATGTGTTTTGTTTAAAGACACCACTAGAGCACATTGATTAATTAATCATCAGCTATTGGATGTCAACCGTTTGATAATTCTGACACAGTCAGAGGAAACCCGGTACATTATTGTTCCGATGCAGCAAGGGATCTTTATATTCACTTTCCCACAGACAGAATAGCACATACCATGGTCTTTGATATACCAGTCGTGGTGCACTGGTTAGAACGACAAAAAACTAATCAGCTGAATGGAGCCACTGAGGTGGTTCGATCCTGTGACACAAGGGCAGTAAATCTGAACAAGAAGTTTGTTTTGTTTAACGACACCACTAGAGCACATTGATTAATTAATAAACGACTATTGGATGTCAAACAGTTCGTAATTCTTACGCATACTCGTAGTCATCAGAGGAATCCCGCTATATTTGTTCTAATGTATCACAAAATATTTGATATGCACTTTCCCGCAGACAGGATAGCACATACCACAGTCTTTGTCCAGTTGCGGTGCACTGGTTACAAAGAGAAAGGAAGATACAATCAGCTGAATGGATCCACCGAGGTTGTTCGATCCTGCTACACAAGGACATTATACCTGAACAACGCAGAGTGCGTACATCTGCACGACGCATAAGTGTGCAACTTGAACTACACCTGTGGAGTCACAGTATTGTCTCAACGCTCCATTCTTTTTCAGTAATGAAGAGGTGAAACCCTACTTAATTAACCCACGAAAATCATTGGTGTTAAACTCCATACTAACATATATTCACATCAAATTATTATTTAGTGGTGTATTTTAAGTAGGGGAATGTCCGAGTAACTCTCCATTCCTGAAGAATAGTGGGACTCGGCCCTAGCGGGTCTCGTCTCCATATTTTTCAGGAATGGATAGTTACTCTGACATCTACCAAATGCATTCGTTTCTAGATGAACGACAGGGCATGGACGTAAATTTATTTTGTACCATTAAAATGTGCAAGATGATATAATTCAAATCCTAATGTTAACTATATTGCTGGGGCGTTGTTAAACAATATTAATTGCTTTCGTTTCTGGAAAAAATGTTTTATTATTTATTTATTTTATTGTTTTATTTTTTTTTTCAGACGAGAATGTACAGTAAAACAACAACAAAAATATGGTACATGTTCTAACACTCACCCTAAATTTGCTACATCTTGTAGAAACCATTCCTTGAAATGAAGTGTTTTATTTAATGCCTGGGTCTGAAAATCAAATTCAATTTATTAGTTAAATATTAGATTCCTTTTTCAATTCTGGAGATTTCCAACTAATTGCAAGGACCATACTCCATGTACGCGGATATCAAACTGGTCACAAAGTCTATTTTCCATTTACGCGGTTCAGACATTGCTGTCGAACACTAGAATCGATTTCAAACTGGTCACGAGATGCTTTCTCCATGTACGCGGATTTGACATTGCTGACGAAAACTAGAATCGCTTTCAAACTGGTCACGAAGTCAGTTCTCCATGTACGCGCCTGTGTTATGGCTCACTAGCTAATTTCATCTAAATACAATTAAATTCCATACACAAGGCTCTCGTCTGATTTATACCAGCCCATTTTGCGTTCGTCAGATATATTATTTCCGGAAAATAGTTTTCAATACCGAAATTTTGGTATATTTAAATTTGCTCGGTACGGTAAATCGGTATTGACATAATACGATACCGAACGGTGTATACGGTATACCGTCCAGCTCTATTGAAGACTAGGATCGAGTTCAAACTGGACACGAAGTTCATTCTCCATGTACGCAGTTTTTTAATACTGCTATGGGGTGGGGTTTAGCTCAGTCGCTCGAGTGCTCACTTGAGGTGTTTGCGTCTCAGGATCGAACCACCTCGATGGATCCGTTCAGCTAATTGTTGTTCTTTCTTTCCACCAGTGCACCACAACTAGACATAGATCGTGGTATGTGATTTTCTCTTTGTGGGGAAAGTGCATATAAAATATCCCTTGCTGCATTAGGAAACATGTAATGGATTCCTCTGATGACTACTATAGTACTGTCGGAAATAGAATAAAAATGATTTTCGTCGATTATTTCTTACATATTAAACTGAGAAGTAAAGATTTTCTAAATATGTATTTAAGGATAGTCTACCTAATTTAGCATTTACTTGTTTTTCGCTCTCATTGATGTACAAAGTGGTGTTTACTCCTGAAATTAAAAGAAAGATGTCAGTAAACAGGTGATTGTGTGCACTTTATTGGAACAGACTATAACAAATTTTGGTCAGCATGTGTCAATTTCATTGATGTTACAATATGTGAGATTTACCCCTATCCCACTCCAAAACAAAATATTTGTAGACATTTATAAGTAACTTGTGAAGAAAACTTTACAAGAACCATTCTGAGTTTGTGATCTATTATACCGGTATTATAGGTGCTATCTCAAAGTTGCATAATGATAGCTATTGCAAATTCTGATTTTATTAAATTTTGCTTTAACAGTTAAAGACTACACCTTTAACTATATGCCCATAAATGATTATAGGAAGTAATTTTATCTACTAGTAGAAAATACATTTCTATTGGAGAATGTTTATCACAGATGCTCACATATAGCTTCTAATATAACACCTTTAAGTGGTTGTGTAAATTTCTAATGTACTTATATTGAATTTATATTCACTAAATATGCTTACCATAATTAATAATTTATGCTGCAATATTATTCAAAATAATCAGTTAATTTGCAGTTTTAACTTAAAATTTTATTTAAGGGTAAATGGAATTGACATGTATATCATCAAAATATTGTATAGTCTGTTCCAATAAAGGTCACCAATATCCCGTTTACTGACATCTGTATTTAAACAACACCTTGCGCAAATAAGTAAATGCTAAATTAGGTAGTGTATCATTAAATAGGTATTTACGACATAATTACTTCTCAGTTTAATATTAAAGACATAATTGAAGAACGTCATTTTTATTCTATTTCCGACACTACTTTAGTCAGAATTATCAAATGATTGACATCCAATAGTCGATGATTAATTAATCAGTTTGCTTCAGTGGTGTCGTTAAACAAAACAAAATCGTTGACATTCCTGTCGATAACTATAAAATCGATTTCAAACTAGTTATAAAGGTCGTCCTCCACCTATGCGGTTTTGACTTTGCTGTTGATAACTATAGAATCGATTTTAAACTGGTTATAAAGACCGTTCTCCACGTATGTGGTTTTGACATTGCTGTCGATCACTATAGAATCGATTTCACGCTTGTTATAAGGGCTAGATCGGGAAGAAATTACATGGATTTCAAAGGCGAAGTGGTAATAATAATAATAATAATAATAATAATAATAATAATAATAAATACTACTACTAATGCTGTTGCCGCTACTGCTACTACTATTGCTACTACTTTTAATGTGTTTAGAACTTGTTTAAATAAATAAAAACGTCATTATGTTTTGTTTGTGTAAAGAAAATACAAAGCTATTTACCACTTGTTCTTCCAGATACTGCCAAACTTGATCTACCATGTCCTTTGCTTTTTTATTCTGCAAAATGCCATGAGCGTATCCCATGTCATAGGGCAAACCTGAAAACAGTCAACTTTCGTTTCTATAACATCAACTGTGTGAGTGCGTGCATGCGCGCGCGCGTGTGAGTGAGAGCGAGAGAGAGAGAGAGAGAGAGAGAGAGAGAGAGAGAGAGAGAGAGAGAGAGAGAGAGAGAGAGAGAGAGAGAGAGAGAGAGAGAGAGAGAGAGAAGAGAGCAAGAGATGAATGAATGAATGGATGAATGAATAAATTATTGGATGTTTAACGACACCCCAGAAAACAAATATGCATCAGCTATAATGAGTGTGTGTGAGAGAGAGAGAGAGAGAGAGAGAGAGAGAGAGAGAGAGAGAGAGAGAGAGAGAGAGAGAGAGAGAAAGAAGGACATATCTAAAGATAGATAGAGAGACAGAGCGAAGCAGCGGAGACATAGAGGTGTGTGTGTGTGTGTGTGTGTGTGTGAGCGCGTGTGTGTTTGCGTGCCTGCGATCTATAACCATATACCTTTTTTATGGAGAGTGAGAGGGATAAATAAAGATAGAGTGAGATAGATAACCTACGGATATTGGTTAGGCCTAGTAGTGCTCTCGGAATGCTTGATCAAACAGTATACGTTATGTTTGCTTACCCCACACATGAACGATGTCAAATGTGTCCTGTTCCGAGCCAACTGTATACTGTTTACCATTAGGAACTATTTTAACAAGGCGAGGCGTTCTTCTGTCTATAGATATGTGATTCGGCTTCGCTTTGGGGTCCGGCTGAAAATCAAGACATTACGCATACACAAACTATTTTGAAAGATTGTTTTGTTTAACGACATAACTGGAATCACAACGCAATTGAAATCAATAACATTTTGTTAATTTCAATCTGGTGAAATTAAAATTATAATTTAGTATAACATATTCCCTTAACATCTAACCAAAACAATTATTTTATTTTCAATAGTGTCGATATCGTGGCTTTTAATTTAATGGGACATTCCTGAGTTTGCTGCATTGTAAGATGTGTCCAACTAATAAAATAGTTCTACGATTAAACTTACATATTAAATATGTTTTCATGTTTAGAATATCAGTGTCCGTATAATCAATGTGTTTCTGGTCGCCTTAATATTTGTAAGAAGCTTAAACTGAATTTTGTCTTCAAATAATGTCGTATGTACGACAAGAAAAATGAAGATATTTTAGAAAATAAAATGAAATATAACCTAGTACAAACATTAGGACGATCAGAAATACGTTTAATATACAACCACTAATATTGTATGCAGAAAAATATATTTAATATGTAATTACAATCGTTAAAAGGTCTGTGTTAGTCAACAAAATCTAAAAAATTGCAGCAAACTGAGGAATATCCCTTTAAAACAAAACTGAAGCACCATAACGATATGCCTGTCTACATACATACCTTACCGTGACAGTATGCCGCATAGAGTAATCCTATTAGTTGACTGGTGATTACAATGGACACAAAAACACGAATCATTTTGCAGTTTTCACTCAATACTGTTTTCGTTCATTATTTATCGAGTTTACTGAACAAAGTTATCACGTGGTGCAAATTATAATGTGAAAATGCCATCTGTGTAACGTTATCTCGTTTCTTTGTGGCTAGAAAAGAGATACATGCCAACTACACGTGTGTAAACACATACATTTACTAATCATCGGCTATTGGATGTCAAAGTTTAATTTTGACATGTAGTCTTAGAGATGAAACGGGCTACATTGTTTTCGTTAGTAGCGAGGGATCTTTTATATACACCATCCCACATACAGGATAGCACACACCACGTCCTTTGATATACCAGTCGTGGCAACTATATATGCATAGTATAAATGAAAAGACAACAGGTCGCAGAAGTTCAAAGCTTTGGTTTAGGAATTATATTCAAGAATAGCGATCCATAAGAGAGAGAGAGAGAGAGAGAGAGAGAGAGAGAGAGAGAGAGAGAGAGAGAGAGAGAGAGAGAGAGAGAGAGAGAGAGACACATACACACACGCACACACACACACACACACGTGTCGACTCCCTAAACATGGAAGATCCCTAGAGTCCCTAAACTGTCAAGAACATCTACGTAGACACTGCATAAGTTCCTGATGAACACAAATTAGCACAAACATGACTAGCAACAACGTTTGTTCCATCACAACCACAATCATACCCATCGTTAGAAGAATTTCATTTTCGTGGAATCACACATCACACTGGCATCACACTGATGGCGATCAGATACCAGCAATAGTATTTTTATGAGTAATGAGAATCCATCCAATGATGAGAAAAATTACGTCAGACAGGAGCACGTGACCAGTAAAGCTGGTAATGCAACTTGTGATCACAAAGCATGAGAAGCTCATGCAAATGACAGGACGCTGGAATGTCGAAGGGAGTAGTTACACGTATATTTACTGAACTGTTTATGACCAGAAAGTAAATTACATTATATATGCAATTATTTGGGGCATAGGAACGTTTTTTACCACGAGCACATATATATATATATATATATATAAACACACACACACACACACACACACACACACACACACACACACAATGCATACATACATACATACACACATACATTCGTACACACATACATATATACAAACACACTCATGCATACATGCATACATATACATACACACATACATACACCCATACATACATACACCCATACATACATACACCCATACATACATACAAACACACACATACATACATATATACATACATACATACATACATACATACATACATACATACAAGCACACACAAATACATACACACATTCGTACACACATACATAGATACAAAGACACACATACATACATACATATGCATACATACATACATACATACATACATACATACATACATACACCCATACATACATACACCCATACATACATACACCCATACATACATACACCCATACATACATACAAACCCACACAAATATATACATATCAGTATATCAGTCTAACTAAAATCCATCTTGGATCTGGACCGCTGCTAATAAAACATTTAGAGTACAATCTCAAATGACGTCGCATGCATACAGTTTGTATGGCGTTGACATGACATTAGTGTCTCAGAATCTATTAGAATCTCGAGTCTAGACCCTAAACGTCTTATAAACACCAGGCCTGTTCACCTGTTCACCAGTTTGGTACTCAGATTCGGTCTGGTTTATGGACTAATATCTATGCATGATAAATAACTGACTTTTATGGGTCCAACATTATAATCATTTTATAATTAACTCAAGTATATCAACATTATAATGCGTGCCACTCGGCATACTAATACATTATAGCGGTTTCCTCAAGGATCCTCGGCAAACAATATATCGAACAACACACACACGCACATATTTCATGTTGTTCGAGATACACTTAATTGTGTAAATAGACAGTCAAAAGGGGCCTAATCTTTCAATAAACATTGATAAATTTACTAGACCCAAAAACCTAAAGGGATTCGAACTTAATACTAGGTAAGAAGAATTATAATATGAAGTTTCTTTGCTTAAATGTATGTGTTTGTTGCTATCACATTAAGGACTAAGCACGCTTTCCTAGGCACACACCTCGACTACTAGTTGGTATTGGTTGTCAGACAAATGTCGGTGTTGTGGCCTTACACCTCCCCACTGAGCCCTTAAAGGGACAGACCCTCGTGTTAACCGTAGAAAATAGACACTAAGTGTAGTTAATTTACAAACCTGTAACTCATTTGGATAAAGTTACAACAGAAGTGAAAGAAGAGTTTGTGACGTTAAAACCAGACTAGAATTCAAATCAATAACCGCTACTTCTCAGACGCACGTATGGTTTTGTTTTGTTGTTGTTGTTTGTTGCTTTTTGTGTTTGTTTGTTTGTTGTTGTTGTTTTTGTTTTTTTTGTTGTTGTTTTTTTGTGTGTTTTTTTTTTTTTTGGGGGGGGGGGGGGGTTGGGGGTGTGGTTTAATATGAAAAACATGTTTTTCCTGGTATTAAAAAAAAAACCCACCAGGATGAGCAGAAGCAATTCGGTTCGACGGAAATGGACAATCTGAAGATTAAAATATAAGTAATGTTTGATTTCAGTGAACATAAATAGCTCTAATAGTGGAACACAAATATGTTGTAGTGTTTAAACACTAGGGTCTGTCCATTTAAAACTCACTCTTGTTGGGGGCAGATATCGGGGTTCGAACCCAATACCTTCTAGTCTGATATCCCATGGCATTACTACTACGCCGCTGAGGCCGGTCAGAGGAGCTTTGATATAATGTTTTATTTCAAGGTCAAAGTTCACAATTGTGTATTGTTATTGCGATGGCGTGTTTGGTGTAGCACTAACTTGACAGATCGTGTTTCAATACATATTTGTTTAAATCAACATAGCTATTTTTCGTTCTATAAATTGACAATGTTCTCGGTTATGTTTTGTTAATGTGATGGTGTGTTACGTCGTCGGTGATATAGTTTATAGTTTGGTGTAGCACTAACTTGACAGATCGCATTTCAATACATATTTGTTTAACGTAAACACAGCTATTTTTTTTCTATCAGTTGACGGTCAAAGTTCTCTATTGTGTATTATTAATGTGACGGTGTGTTACGGCGTCTGTAGCGTATGTTGTTTATAGTTTATAGTGTGATGTAGCACTAACTTGGCATATCGTGTTTCAATAGACATTTATTTTACTAAACATAAACAGGTTGTTCGGGATTTTGTTTTCGTTTCTTTTTTCTTCCTATTAAATCACGTGATCATTGAAATCCAGAGTACCGGTGTTAGTACCTGCATTGCAGACGTCTTGTGACGACCAGCTTATTAACTCTGTATTAACAGCGGAGGTAAGTAGAGTACTTTTTAAACATATCATGTAGGAATACACTATTAGTAAATGCAGTGCATGTTGGCTTTAATACAATTAAAAACACGTTTAGCTGTTTACAATATACTCCAGAGGCGGGTGCTATGCATCGTTGTATGTCATCTGAGATTAAATAAAGTATTGCTATTTCCTGGTCTGTTTGGTGCAATCCTATTAACACTGTCTTGTGATACACATTTCTAACGTACTCGGAATTCGGGAATTGATGCCAACTATCCCGATTTTTTTTTTAATTCACTCGATTTTGTTTTTTAAGCAACTAATTATTATTACATTCTACATTCTTAGAATTAAATATATGTATCACTCATTTCAACCTGAGGTCCGTTTTGTCTTAGTTTTGTGCCATTACCAAGGCCGCGGGCGTGTATTTATTGTTAACAGCCGACCAATGAAAATGTCGAGTAAACTGAAGCCATATATGAAACTTGTCTTTCTTATTTTATATACTCGAATAGTTTATGTATTCATTTTACAGATATTTTAAATATCATAGACTTATGTTCCTACGGGGCAGGCATAGTTTCTATGGCGATGTATGCAATTTTGCCACCGTGGATGAAACCATGAATATATAACAGGAGAACGCTACGATCGTACAAAACAAAAACACAAAACAAACAAACAAACAAACAAAATAACAAGAACCGACAATTGCCTTCTTTCCATTGGCGTTCAGATGCAACATTTGACTAAATAGTATTTGGCCATCACTAATCTATTATCATGACACATCCATGGCATTAATATACTTACCGATAGTATTTTATTTAAGTTAAATAATAACGCGATTTGTATACTGGCTCCCCAAAAGTGTTACTATAATAGTAATGTAAGCGTAATGCAAAACGGCAGCAAGTCTTAATGTGGGTAGCGGACGCCTCGTCCCCGAACCAGTTCGCCACAAATCAGTTCGACCCCACTACATGTATATGATGAAATAGTACATATGTGGCAATGTATCTACATAAAAATAACATTGGTCCCAAATCTGTTTGTCACTTTATTCTAATCTGTAGGTGGGAGTCTTAAACTATAATAGAATATTTGCTAATAAAGTGATTTTGTTTGCGTATGTGAACTTGTTTATGATTTTTGATGTGTGTGTTTCGGGGGGGGGGGGGGGGGGGGGGGGGGGGGAGAGTCTTTTTATGAGGAAGTTCCAATTCACATATAAATAATTATATACTCATTTGTATTGTCGTTTTGCAAATATATGTTAAACATGACATTTTTCGCATTGACTAAAATTACTTTTCTCAAAATGACGTTTTCGCACGCTTTAAATTATTGTTTTGAAAAGGGCGTTCGTGTGCATAAAAATTAAAATGTCAGAAAATTCCGGAAATACATTTCCATTAGGTTGGTCGCCCTGATACAATAGTAAATAAAACGATGCGTACTGTGTTATGGCCGCCATTTTGGTCTACAGACTGGTGTAGTCTTGATACGAGATAACTTTATTTGAATAAATTCACTACAGAGTAAATAGTTAGAGATATCACAATAAAGCAAGACTATACCATTCCATAAACCAAAATGGCGGCCATAACGCTGCAAGCGTCGTTTTATTTATTTGTTCACTATGGTAGGCTATGTATTACAGTTTTATTTATTTCCAAACCGATTATATTTTAAATTGCACAAACAGTTGTCATTGTTTGTTATTTCCAAAACACCTTTACGTTTCTCTTACGTCAAACTTACAACCCCCCCCCCCCCCAAAAAAAAAAAAAAAAAAAAAAAAATACCAACAACACAAAACAACAACAACAACCCCAAAACAACAACAAAAAACCCCAACAAAAAACAACAACAAACAAACAAACAACAACAACAACACCCCAACAGTTTTATAAAAGGATAGGACGAACTATAGTCTTCTGAATTCGCCACAAAATCCAGCGCCACTATGTACACAATTGCAAACGATCATACTTTCTAGACCATGGAACACAATTTGCGAATTACATGCAACATAAAATTCTTAGCAAATTATGTGCGTGTCTTTGACCATTCATGCTCCGTACTAATACATATCTTAGTGTCAAGACTAATAGAGTCAAAATGTGGTTTATTTTCAGTTCACGTCAGTAGTTGTTTACAATGGATGACTTTTACGACCAACTTTTTCTGAATATTCACCAAGAGATGATCAACGGTTCGTTCACTGACATGCAGGTGCTTTGCACGGATGGGACAATAACCGGAAGTCGCCTCGTTCTTGCGTCGCTTTCGCCTTATTTCCGGGCCATGCTTATATCAGATACGACAGAGAGTAGGACGGGCGTCCTGGAACTTCCCTCTGTGTCTCTGCCAGTGTTTCAGGACATTCTCAAGATGATATTTTGCAGAGTGAACCTTGTGGATGAAGACAACTGCATGCAGGTTATGGATGCTGCCGATATGATGCAGCTTGATCACATTAAACAGCTCTGTAAGATCTACCTGAACCAAAGTCTCGTACTAACTCCTGAGAATTGCCTACATTGGTGGAGAACCCTGAAAAACTACAATTTCCTTGATTTGTCAAAACGGGCGCTTTCCTGTTTTACTGATAACTTGGCTGATCTTCTTAAAACGGAAAATGTTATTCAGCTGTCAAGGACAGAACTTCTGGAAATTATTTCAAGCGATGACTTGACCTGTAAAGAAGATGACATTCTGAAAGCCGCCATGCAGTGGATTGAACATAATAACCCGGATGTGGATGATTGTCAGTATATTTTTGAAAATGTGCGACTGGATATTATTAATCGACAGTTTCTTGTGAATGAGGTTGTTTGTGCAAAGTTCGTCCTTGAAAATAATGCTGTGATGAACATGATACAACAAGTTATACGTTCACCCCAGCCACAAATTAGAAGCACAACGAGGTTTGTTGCCAACCGACCTGATGTGTTCGTACTTCACCACAACGGCAAGTTACTGCTATCTTGTTTCACGTCAGAAGAGAAGTGGGAAGACGTCCTGCCAGCTCCAGTAGACCCTGGATCGGATTATTCAGCAGCGAGTTTGGAAGGCAAGATCTACATTACTGGTGGCCTTTATCATGATAAATGTACACTTGTGTATGACACCATTAGAAAAGTGTGGAACAGAGGCCCAGATCTCAACCATGGACACTGGTATCACTGTACAGCCACAGCTAGTTCTAAAGTGTATGTAATAAGCGGTTGGGATACCAGTGCAATAGAAGAGAAGAGCGAGAGTGAGGAGCAGTGGCAGGTGGTTGGTGATTTGAGATTGGTCAGAGTGGATGCTTTTCCTCTTATAGTTGGTGAGAACATCTTCGTTATGGGAGGACAGATACACTGGCGAAAATCAGATCTCATTCAGTGTTTTAACACTAGAACCTGCGCTGTCACCAAACTGGATACAAAGTTGCTCTGCAGCTCCTCTACACTAAGAGGATCTGTTCACCTACCAGATGTATATCTGTTGGACAATGGTGGCAACATGATGCACATCCAAGTCACTGACAGAAACGGAGAAATCCAGATTGAGAGTAAACTCCTAGCAGAATGGAAATGTGGTGATTTCTTTGGTATCGTTCGCCGAAACAGAAACCTGCTGAGGTTTACAACAAGTGGAATCAGGAAATTCAACCTGGCTGAAGGCAAAGAAGACGAGGGTACATTCATAGAACCACATAGAAGTGATTTTGTGTACAACGTCCTGACAATGTGACACGGGATATACTACAAGGCTACGCCATTAATCACAGTGTTACTGGCAGTCCTGATGTCCAAGACAAGAACGACATATATGGATATGTCTAGTTATTACATTATGATAAATCAGTTTGTGTTCATGCACATATGAAACACGGTAATGATTGTTCATTAAACGCTGTTATTATTTCTTCTTTTTTTTATTCACAGACAAGAATACAATTTATTTGAATGTATAATAATTTTCCATTATCTTCCTTGAGACAAAGCTTGTACTAATAAAATCACCAAAATTACCAATTCACTTTTCTTGCAAGATCGTTTACTACATGGAAACTCAAACATAACGACTGGTTACCGTCGGTAACACATTGGACTATTTTTCGTGGTATCCAGCGCACTATGACCAGTATATTAAAAGCTGTGCTGTGTGTGTTCTTGTCTGTGGGATGGTGCATATAAAATAGTCCAAGCTACTAATGGAACAATGTAGCGGGTTTCCTCTCTAAGACTTTATGCCAGAATTACAAATATCTGACATCCAATTGCCGATGATTAATAAGTCAATGTGCTCTAGTGGTTTCGTTAAACAAAACAAAAATGTATCCGACATAAGAGAACAGTCCCGTACCAAATGATTGGATTCAACTAGAACTGAATTTTCATTAAGTGAATACAAATGATTATTTACAGAGTATGTGGTCATGTCTAGGTCTGGATTCGAACCCATATCCATTGGCATAGTGCATCGTTATTTGCTGTAATGCTACGTGTTAGATCGTAACCACACGCGTTCATTATGAAACAAACGTTTATTTCAAAACTTATGTCTATTATTACATAACTTAGTGAATATTGTCGATTATTCTATCAAAACTTATGTCTATTGTTACATAACTTAGTGAATATTGTCGATTATTCTATCAAAACTTATGTCTATTGTTACATAACTTAGTGAATATAGTCGATTATTCTATCAAAACTTATGTATAGTATTACATAACTTAGTGAATATAGTCGATTATTAGATAACTTAGTGAATATAGTCGATTATTCTATCAAAACTTATGTTTATTGTTACATAACTTAGTGAATATAGTCGATTATTCTATCAAAACTTATGTCTATTATTACATAACTTAGTGAATATAGTCGATTATTACATAACTTAGTGAATATAGTCGATTATTACATAACTTAGTGAATATAGTCTATTATTACATAACTTAGTGAATATAGTCGATTATTACATAACTTAGTGAATATAGTCGATTATTCTATCAACACTTATGTCTATTGTTACATAACTTAGTGAATATTGTCGATTATTCTATCAAAACTTATGTTTATTGTTACATAACTTAGTGAATATAGTCGATTATTATTACATAACTTAGTGAATATATTATTACATAACTTAGTGAATATAGTCGATTATTACATAACTTAGTGAATATAGTCTAGTTACATAACTTAGTGAATATAGTCTATTGTTACATAACTTAGTGAATATAGTCGATTATTCTATCAAAACTTATGTCTATTATTACATAACTTAGTGAATATAGTCGATTATTACATAACTTAGTGAATATAGTCGATTATTCTATCAAAACTTATGTCTATTGTTACATAACTTAGTGAATATAGTCGATTATTCTATCAAAACTTATGTCTATTATTACATAACTTAGTGAATATAGTCGATTATTACATAACTTAGTGAATATAGTCTATTGTTACATAACTTAGTGAATATAGTCTATTATTACATAACTTAGTGAATATAGTCGATTATTACATAACTTAGTGAATATAGTCGATTATTACATAACTTAGTGAATATAGTCTATTATTACATAACTTAGTGAATATAGTCGATTATTACATAACTTAGTGAATATAGTCTATTATTACATAACTTAGTGAATATAGTCGATTATTACATAACTTAGTGAATACAGTCTATTATTACATAACTTAGTGAATATAGTCTATTATTACATAACTTGGTGAATATAGTCTATTATTACATAACTTAGTGAATATAGTCTATTATTACATAACTTAGTGAATATAGTCTATTATTACATAACTTAGTGAATATAGTCTATTATTACATAACTTGGTGAATATAGTATATTGTTACATAACTTAGTGAATATAGTCGCTATTACATAACTTAGTGAATATAGTCGATTATTACATAACTTAGTGAATATAGTCGATTATTCTATCAAAACTTATGTCTATTATTACATAACTTAGTGAATATAGTCGATTATTCTATCAAAACTTATGTCTATTATTACATAACTTAGTGAATATTGTCTATTATTACATAACTTAGTGAATATAGTCGATTATTACATAACTTAGTGAATGTAGTCGATTATTACATAACTTAGTGAATGTAGTCGATTATTCTACCAAAACGTATGTCTATTATTACATAACTTAGTGAATATAGTCGATTATTCTATCAAACTTATGTATATTGTTACATAACTTTGTGAATATAGTCGATTAATACATAACTTAGTGAATATAGTCGATTATTACATAACTTTGTGAATATAGTCTATTGTTACATAACTTAGTGAATATAGTCGATTATTCTATCAAAACGTATGTCTATTGTTACATAACTTAGTGAATATAGTCGATTATTACATAACTTGGTGAATATAGTCTATTATTACATAAATTAGTGAATATAGTCCATTATTACATAACTTAGTGAATATAGTCTATTATTACATAACTTGGTGAATATAGTCTATTGTTACATAACTTAGTGAATATAGTCGATTATTACATAATTTAGTGAATATAGTCGATTATTACATAACTTAGTGAATATAGTCGATTATTCTATCAAAACTTATTTCTATTATTACATAACTTAGTGAATATTGTCTATTATTACATAACTTAGTGAATATAGTCGATTATTACATAACTTAGTGAATGTAGTCGATTATTCTATCAAAACGTATGTCTATTATTACGTAACTTAGTGAATATAGTCGATTATTCTATCAAAACTTATGTATATTGTTACATAACTTAGTGAATATAGTCGATTAATACATAACTTAGTGAATATAGTCGATTATTACATAACTTTGTGAATATAGTCTATTGTTACATAACTTAGTGAATATAGTCGATTATTCTATCAAAACGTATGTCTATTGTTACATAACTTAGTGATTATAATCGATTATTACATAACTTAGTGACTATTGTCTATTATTACATAGCTTAGTGAATATTGTCTATTATTACATAACTTAGTGAATATTGTCGATTATTCTATCAAAACGTTAAAATTTGTTTTGTTTACCGACACCATTAGAGCACATTTATTTGGTCCTACCGGGAATTGATAAGCAATACAGTTTGATACCTGTATCCTAATATTATTGTGTTCTTATATTAAACCATGGTATGTACTGTCCTGTATATTGGAAAATGCATACATAGAATCTTGCTACTAATGGAAACATGTAGCGGGTTCCATCTCTAAGACTATGTCAGTTTAACATCAAATAGGTGATAACAAATAAATCAATATGTTCTAGTGGTGTCGATAATCTTATATCGTGTAGCTTTATTAGTGATCACGAATACAACGGTGTTGATGATGATGATGATGACGATGATGATGACTATTATTATTATTGTTATTATTATTATTATTATTATTATTATGACGATGACGATAATGATGATAATTTTGATTATGTATATGATGATGATGACGATGACTATTATGACGATGATAACGATGACTATTATGATAATGATGATGAATTCAATGACTATTATGATGATCATGACGATGACTATTATGACCATGCTGATGATTTCGATGACTAGTATGATGATTACCATGACGATGACTAGTATGATGACGCTGATGATGACGAAGGAAAGAAGATGGAATGGTTTATTTAACGACACACTCAACACATTTCAGGTCATAAAATTCAGGTGAAAATAAAAATGAAGTTTGTCTGTCCTAACCCGACCGACCCACTAACATCGATCCGTGTCAAAACCTGTTTTTATCTCTTTTGGACACACCCCGCACCACCCCGCCAGTTATATTGTGTACTTTAACTTGGGGCGAAACATTTACCATTATATTTGAACCTTTATATATTGTGATCTATAACCTCGAGCGAAAAGGGTTTATTATTGATTTAGATGAGGGGGAGGGTGGGGGGGGGGGGGATACTTCCTATTGATTGACTGTAATGTGGTTGACCGCTGTTCGCAGGGTTTCTTGACTCATTGATTGATTTGTCCTTTTATTGATATCTTGAATATGCGAGGGGCCGCTGTTCACAGGGTTTCATCACTCATTGATTGATTTGTCCTTTTATTAATATTTTGAATATGCGAGGGGTCGCTGTTCGCAGGGGCCCTCGACTCTTGTTTGGTTTTGAAGGACTGGTTGAGAAACTCTAGAGATGTCCTAATCAATGAACACTGTCAGGTGCCTTCATCCGATATAAGCCGTCGATGGGCCCATTGGACTATATCTCGTTCATCCAGTGCACTACGACTGGTATATTAAAGGTTGTGGTGTGTGCCGTCTTGTCTGTGGGATGGTACATATAAAAAATCCCTTGCTACTGATGGAAACATGTAGCGGGTTTCCTCTCTAAGACCATATGCCCGAATGACCAAATGTTTAAAATCCAATAGCCAATGATTAATAAGAAAGTGTGTTCTAGTGGTGTCGTTAAACAAAACCGGACCGACATAAGACAGTCTCGTACCAAATGACTGCATCAAACTAGAACTGAATTTTAATGATTATTCAAAGAATACGTGGTAATGTCTAGGTCTGGATTCGAACCCATAGCCTTTGGCATAGTGCATCGTTATTTGCTGTAATGAAAGAAAGACATGTTTTATTTAACGACGCACTCAACACATTTTATTTACGGTTATATGGCATCAGACATATGGTTAAGGACCACACAGATTTTGAGAGGAAACCCGCTGTCACCACTACATGGGCTACTCTTTCCGATTAGCAGCAAGGGATCTTTTATTTCGCTCTTCCCACAGGCAGGCTAGCAAAAACCATGGTCTTTGTTGAACCAGTTATGGATCACTGCTCGGTGCTAGTGGTTTACACCTACCCATTGAGCCTGCTACACGTTTCCATTTGTACCAAGACGTGTTTTACATGCACTTTCCTACAAACAAGGCAGCTCATACCACAGCTTACCGCCAATCGGTCCCACGACCAAACCACCTAAGGCTATCACTCTGCCAACTGACCTAGA
>NC_054711.1:20073273-20097783 GCF_016097555.1 Gigantopelta aegis
TGTGCAGATCTACATACACTTCAAATACTCACATTTCCCGAAAACTGAAAAAGTGGGGCATTGAGCATCCAGGTAGATCCAAAAGTGAACCGCAGGTGCGTCGACGCTGATCTGCAAGTATTTGACTTCAAGCAACATTGCATCATATGTGGTGAAGAATGTTTGTCTCCTAACCCAAAACACCAGGTAGATGGAGGAAAGTAACACAAGTGCTAGCAGCTGATCATGTTGGTCACCAGGCATTCAAATAACGATTTCTACAGATATGTTATGAAAGAGGATATGAATTTTCAAATGAAGTTTGTATACGTCTTGCAGGTGCTGCTGCAGATCTTCATGCAGCGGATGTACAATATCACTGTGATTGCTGTCAAAAGAAATGTAGTTTGAAAGACGTCAAGTGTGCACAATCCATGACACAAAAAACCTAAAGCTATAAGTGATGATTATTTGGATGCCATTATTGAAGAAATGAACAAAGATAAGAGTCCTGTGTGGACAACTGTAGAACTTCGTGATTTGCAACTTGCGAGCAACCCAAACATAAATTAGGCACACGAAATGTATTTTAAAAATCATTAGATTACTTTGGTAATGATAATGTGGACATGCAAATCAAAGGCTGTGCAAGTTTGATATGCTTTAGACAACACGTCCCGTACAAACTATGTAACGTAAGTGCTTACTTCGAATATATATGTTCATATGATGAAGTTTTGAGGTCCAAAGTATCTGCAGCAAAATTTATTGGAGAACAAGATTATTCCGAACAAATGGGATTGATAAAAGGATTCCAAACCAATCTTCCATTGGTATCTGTCACGGGGATTCTATAATTCCCGTAACTGAATAAAACACGATTATCAAAATCTCTCTCCTAACTATATATCTATTAGATCTCTCTGTAACAGGCTGTTAAACCTAGTATGGCTCGTCTCTAGGTATGATCAGAGATACGATCTTATATACAGTATATATAATACAGCACGTTAGTTCTCTAGAAAACACAACAAAAACACAATACACTTTGGAATCTGTATTAATCTACGCTGACAAATGTACAGCCGTAGTAGTAAATTAATAACAACAATAATAACAACCCAGAACTGATCACTTAATTAGTTAATCTCTGGGTGTCTAGTTACACAATATGCGAATCACTTCACCGTTACACCACACCCGCACGTGTGATAATTGAGAAACGCTTACAGGAGAAGTTAATTAATAAAGGAATTACAACACCATTCCTAACTGGTTAATTTATAATTAACCCTTACTACTCGTTCAGTAACGTGTGATAATTTAGAACGCTTCTTGGGGAACTTAATTAATAAAGGAATTACAGCTCTATTCCTAACGGGTTAATTTTTAATTAACCCTAACTACTCCTTAGTGATCTTGTAACACAGAATTAATACTTATCACAATAAAGACAATAACCTACAGTGTACCCAGGGTCTTCTAGGATGACTGGCTAAGCTTTATATTACCAAATACTCATATAATGTTAGAACAATAAGTCTACGATTTACTTCGTCAGATGACCGAAGACACTGTCTAAAGAATATTGGTATAATACAGTATTAAAATATTTAAGTCACATCAATCACATCAAGGTTATACACAGAGCAGAAATGATATTTACCAAAGTCCAAACGGACTAACGTTCCTCCGGAGCCTTCCTAATCGTTCTCTCCTAGATCTCTCTAAATTCTAGCTATTTATTCCAAAAATCAGAATTGGCCTGGGGGAACAAAGCGGCACCTCACGTATCATCTCATATTCTACCTCGGTATATTCTCTCTGATCGTCAGACTACTGACGCCATCGTCGCCAAAATCACGGTCGTCGAAACCGCACTCGCAGAGGTATTACGTAACTACTCGCCACATGGCCTCCACAGCGGGGCTAAGTGCATATTGGAACGCCAGATCGAGGATGGTCGCGCAGAAGTCTTACGTAACAAGTTGTCCACCTGGGCTACGGGTAATAAACTGCACACGGCCCTCTAACACAATTAAAATCGCCACAGGCGAAACAAATTAAGAGCATGTACCGTGACACACCCCCACCTCAAAAAGGATATTTCCTCTACTCTAGGAATAGGGAAATATACTACATTAAAACAAAAGGGTGCGTTAACCGACGCATACGGGCATTTATAACACATGTAATAATAAGGTGACTACCAGTAATCACACTGAGTCCCTGGTATACAAATAACATATATATAAACAAAACAGAAATAAAGAATGTCACCACATTATCATAACGTTCAACTTCGGGACAGGGCATCAGCGATTGCATTGGATGTGCCCTTGATATGTTCAATGGTAATTGGGTATTCTTGCAGAAGAAGACTCCACCTCAAAACTCTCTGGTTGGAGGCTTTCATTAGGATGGTCCAGTCCGTCTTCGTCTTCTTGGAACAGCACAGCTCCAGCACCCACGTCACTGGCACCCACAGCTAGCTTGAAAGGCACTCGGTAGTCTGGTGCTGCCATCACGGGAGACTAGTAGCGCATCTGCTTGATACGGTTGAATGACTTCTCGCCTTCACCTGACCAATGGAACTTCGTTTCCTTCCTTTTCAGCGTCGCACGTTTTCCAGGTTTTCTCCGATAGGCATGCTGTCGCATCTGTGTAGCGTTGGGTTCCAAGCGCACATCTTGGCTTAAGGTGTCGGTAACCGTTGGAAGGTCCCGACAAATGGAAACATTGTCTTGTATCAATGTAGTCAGCTTTGCTCGCTGGGGGTTCAAGTCTGCTAGAATCTGGCCGTTGGCCAACTTGACCTCTGCAGTCTTGACGTCATCACAGGAAATTGAGTGTCTCTCAATTTGGACCGGTCTCTCTGGAACTATCGGCAGTCTGTCAAAATAACCTTTTAGCAAATTGATGTGACAATACCTACTTTTCCTAACCCTATCAGGAGTGTTTATCACATACCCTGTCTCATTAACCCGTTTGTGCACAACATAGGGCCCGAAATACCTGTTCTGCAATGAACCCCGTTTAATGGGAAGGTACAGCAGCACCTTATCCCCTGGTTTAAATTCCCGACTCTTCCTATCAAACTCTGATTTTATTTGCTCTGAGCATGGCTCAGTTGCTTCCTAGCCTTCCTATCAAACTCTGATTTTATTTTGTTCTGAGCATGGCTCAGTTGCGTCCTAGCTAGTTCGGTCGCCGGCAACCTCCGATCTCTAACTCTCTTATTTATTAATACTCCCTTGTCCACAGTTAACAAGGTAGTGCGAACTGCCAACAAAATTGGATCAGCCCCCTGCTCTAGTACTAGCTCTTGTCTAATACAAGGTAAGTCCCCTCTATCAAACACAACTGGTTCAATTCCCCTCTGCGGGAGATCAACAGGTTCCACCACATTTAATTCCTCAGTTGACTTGTCTACAATTTTACTGATAACCTCATCCACTCCAAGTTCATGGCTCACACACGTATCAGACAAATCACAAATATCCTCTGCGTCTTGTGCTAACCTACTGGTCATATCCCTAGTCATTACACACGCAGGATATTTAATCTCATCAACCTCACACTCTTCTATTGGTAACGTGCTGTCTTTAATTAACAGTTGGTCACATTTCGGCTGACAACACTGACTAGTCAAATCATTTCCCAACAAAACTCCTATGTTTTCAACGGGCAAGTCCTTCACAACACCCATAATGACTGGTCCCGTCACAAACTTCGAACACAAGAAAACCTTATGTAACCTGACAACCATATTTTCTCCAGTAACCGAGGTTAAGGCCAAACTACGTCCTATGTCTGAATTTTCAATACCAGCTAAACACTCTTGCGTGATCAAACTCTGACTACACCCGGTATCTCTATAGATTGATATTGGCTTAGGACACAACTCTTGTTTCACATCACAAACCATACCAGTGGACACATACGGGTTTACTTTCTCTGCCATGGGACTAACCATTAACTCTCTCGCTAACGGAGCTGACCTCACTAAACCGACCACTTGCGCATTATCGCGTTTCCTTTTAAAACAATCCCCGATAAGATGGTTATCCTTTTTACAGTAACTGCAATGTGGACGAAAAGTTCGTGCATTGGCTGATAATGCAGGTCTATCCTTACTTTGCCCACCAGGTGCATTCCTGGCCTGACTAGCTGACCAACTAGATGACTCTCCCCGATAGTTACCTTCCCGGGAAAAACCTGGCTGAAATTTCTTCTTATCACCCTGTTGTAAAGAGCTACGCGGTACTGCCTGAGCTTTGTGTATTAACACGTAATCATCTGCCACTATGCCTGCCTCCTCTATCTTTTTGACATCACGATCCTCTAAATGAATACGTAAGCTAACTGGTAATCCATTTTTAATGTCCTGTAAGATCAACAACTCCCGTAACTCGGTATATGACTCTACCTGATGAGACACCACCCATTTATCAAACATCCCTGCCTTCTTAGCCACAAACTCACTATAAGACTGACCCTGCGTTTTTCTCAACTCGCTATACCGTAAACGATAATCCTCAGGTCGTAATTCATAAGCCCTCAACACTGCAGCCTTAACTAAGTCGTACTGACTTGCTCGCTCATCACTCATTGAATTATAAGCTATACTAGCCTTCCCCTTAAACTTAGACACGGCTAACAATGTCCACTTAGACTCCGGCCAATTTAGCTGCTTAGCGGCCCGTTCAAAAAGTTGGAAGAACATATCTATCTCCTGATCGTCAAATACAGGCACTGATCTATAAGCCTCCGACATGTTAAAACCATTTCCTGCCTCACGTCTGACTTCTTCTGTATTCAACTTTAACTCATGTTCCACTTTTAATTTTTCTAACTGGAATTCTCTATTCCTTTCTTCTTTCTCTCTATCCATATCTTCTCTTTCTCTCTCTCTCTCCCTTTCTCTATCCCTATCTTCTCTTTCTCTCTCTCTCTCTCTCTCTATCTAATGCACGTTCTTCTCTTTCGTACTCAAGCTTTTTAAAAGCTAATTGTTGTTCCACACTTAACTCATTTATCTCTATCTCTGGAACAATCTCACTGTCTTCCATAACAGGCCTATCACCAAAAACTTCCTGGATAATAATTGTCTTTATATCACCTAAGGTTTTAGCTGATGTTAAATCAATTTCTCGCTCACCCGCGATTTCAACTAACTCGGCCTTACGTGCTCGCTTAATCTCCACTACACTGAGCGTAGGCCTATCCAGCAAATTCTTATCCATGTTTAGATATGACGCACTTATTATTAATTAATTTTCTAGTGAACAACGTGCTACTTCTGGTTAATTTGTAAAATTAATTTATAAAGCCCCCATTTACAAACAATACTTTTTTAAATATGCATGTCCCGTTTCAGATCCGGGACGAGCGCCCCAATTTTCCACTCCTGTCACGGGGATTCTATAATTCCCGTAACTGAATAAAACACGATTATCAAAATCTCTCTCCTAACTATATATCTATTAGATCTCTCTGTAACAGGCTGTTAAACCTAGTATGGCTCGTCTCTAGGTATGATCAGAGATACGATCTTATATACAGTATATATAATACAGCACGTTAGTTCTCTAGAAAACACAACAAAAACACAATACACTTTGGAATCTGTATTAATCTACGCTGACAAATGTACAGCCGTAGTAGTAAATTAATAACAACAATAATAACAACCCAGAACTGATCACTTAATTAGTTAATCTCTGGGTGTCTAGTTACACAATATGCGAATCACTTCACCGTTACACCACACCCGCACGTGTGATAATTGAGAAACGCTTACAGGAGAAGTTAATTAATAAAGGAATTACAACACCATTCCTAACTGGTTAATTTATAATTAACCCTTACTACTCGTTCAGTAACGTGTGATAATTTAGAACGCTTCTTGGGGAACTTAATTAATAAAGGAATTACAGCTCTATTCCTAACGGGTTAATTTTTAATTAACCCTAACTACTCCTTAGTGATCTTGTAACACAGAATTAATACTTATCACAATAAAGACAATAACCTACAGTGTATCCAGGGTCTTCTAGGATGACTGGCTAAGCTTTATATTACCAAATACTCATATAATGTTAGAACAATAAGTCTACGATTTACTTCGTCAGATGACCGAAGACACTGTCTAAAGAATATTGGTATAATACAGTATTAAAATATTTAAGTCACATCAATCACATCAAGGTTATACACAGAGCAGAAATGATATTTACCAAAGTCCAAACGGACTAACGTTCCTCCGGAGCCTTCCTAATCGTTCTCTCCTAGATCTCTCTAAATTCTAGCTATTTATTCCAAAAATCAGAATTGGCCTGGGGGAACAAAGCGGCACCTCACGTATCATCTCATATTCTACCTCGGTATATTCTCTCTGATCGTCAGACTACTGACGCCATCGTCGCCAAAATCACGGTCGTCGAAACCGCACTCGCAGAAGTATTACGTAACTACTCGCCACATGGCCTCCACAGCGGGGCTAAGTGCATATTGGAACGCCAGATCGAGGATGGTCGCGCAGAAGTCTTACGTAACAAGTTGTCCACCTGGGCTACGGGCAATAAACTGCACACGGCCCTCTAACACAATTAAAATCGCCACAGGCGAAACAAATTAAGAGCATGTACCGTGACAGTATCATAACTAGGACCTGTTTTTAACAACAAATGGATTTAAACATATGGATTGAACATATACAACAGCTGCATGATGATGATTATGATGATGATGATGATGATGATGCTGCTGATGATGAAAACGAACCCATTATCTCAAGACTATGCAATATTCAATCCCCAACCAGCATTATAATTGGGAATAAATATTGATTAAACCAAATAAAAGAAGTCCATCTAAATGAATTCCAGAAGAAGTCCAGAAAACATAAATATATCTTTAAATAATTCAAATCGATATATTATTAACAACGTTTTAGGCAATTTAGGATATTACGAAGGCGTGTCGGCGCCATTTTGTTTTTTACTTTTTAAAAAATATGCCCAAAGATGAAAGAGTGGCACCCTACAGAATTTCATTCAGAACATTATTTTAAGCAAATATATGAGAAAAAAAAAGTAGCTTGTTATACCCCATTTGAACGTTCACTTGATTCACTGCCCGACTATAAGAGTATGTATCAGAATTACCAAATGTTTGGCATACAATGGCCGATGATTAACAGATCAATGTGCTCTAGTGGTGTCGTTAAACAAAATAAACAAACCGTGTGATATGGGCAGCCTACTCCATTTAATGTATTAGCTGTACGTTACTCAACACTGCTGGACTGGTAGAGTAAGATCCAAATTTCAACTACTAATAACTATACATGGCAAATGTTGGGTCTCGTGGGTTTCTTTACTTTGTTTTGAAAAACACGCACACACATACAACAACAACAACAACAACAACAACACTTTTTTTATAAACATAATAATAATAATAATAATAATAATAAATAATAAATGTTTCTTATTAATACAATTTAAAGGGACATTTCTGATTTTTCTGAATTGTAAGATGTTTCTGACTAAAAAAATATTTCTACGATTAAACTTACAAATGAAATATATTTTGTTATTTAGAATATCAGTGTCTGTATATTAAATGTGTTTCTGGTCGTCTTAATATTTGTAAGAAGCCCAAGCTGGATTTTGTCTTCACAATTTTTTTTTTTAGGAAATAAAATGAAATTTAACCTAATACAAATATTAGAACGATCAGAAACACGTTGATTATAAAGCCACTAATATTTTATGCAGAAAAATATATTTGATATGTAATTACTATCGTTAAAGAGTATATGTTAGTCGATAACATCTTAAAAACTGCAGGAAAATCAGGAATGTCCGCTTTAACACTGTTCATGTCTAGTACAGTTTTATAAAAATCATATAATTGCCATTCATCCAGTCGGTTGAGCGTTCACCTGAGGAGCTTGCATCGCAGGATCAAACCGCCTCGGTGGATCCATACAAAGGATTAGGGTTGTCCCTCGTTCCAACCAGTGTACCACATCTGGTGAAAGGCCGTGATACATGTACGTGCTTTCCTGTCTGTGGGAAAGTGCATATAAAAAACGATCCTTTGCTGCCAGTTTCCTTTGATGAGAATGTTTGATTTCCAGTTGCCGATGGTTAATTAATCAATGTGTTCTAGTGGTGTCGTTAAACAAAATACACTTTTATTTTGACGAGCACATTTCGATCACGGCGTTATAGCGTTGGGCATATGTTTACCTCTCTTTTTGTAGGCGCGGATCCTGGGTGTGTGTTGGGGGAGAGAGGGGCGCTGTCCCCACAAGCTCGTGCATCCTTGTTTTATGCCAACATAACACAAATTACTAATAACAATAATAATAATAATAATAATAATAATAATAATTTGAAAATAAATAAATAAATAAAATAATGTTCTAACACCCCCGCCTGCACTGGCAGGTGCAAGTGAGCACCAGCAGCCCGACCGTGGTCGGTAGCAGGCGGAGGCGGGGGGTAATAGTGCTATGGAAATTTGAATGGAGCAAGAATTATGCCAAAAGAAAAACGGTGCGCAAGTTTGATTGAGGAATTTGGGCGCAATTTTGAACGGTCGGTCAAAAAAGAAAGTTCCGGAGCTAATATAGGTTTTGACAGACCTCTATGCTGCTGTGGTGTTTCCCTAGGTTGCCCATAGGGCCCTTAAAAAGGGTCTGACCGCTTCTTGTCGTTGCATGACAGCCCTGGGGAGACTCGTCTTATTGTTTAAACACCGGTAGGCAAGGCGATGTCGTTCCGGGATTTTTCCAAATCTTGTTGTTGTTGCAGTTAACGACGTCCTCCTCTTCAGTGGCACCGAGTACCAAGTAGACCACCAGCAGCAAGTATTTGGGGGTGGGATAGGGTAGGCTGGTATTATTTTGTCCAGCTCGTTATGATAGTACGTGCTGGGCCATTAAATGGGGGCGGGTGCATTGTTATCATTAGTCAATGCACCCTATGTACTGTTGCGGTTGTGCGTGCTGTCTGTTTGTAAATCCTAGTTTGGTGTTAAGGTTGTTCCTATTGTTCTAAGTCCCTATTGTAATGTAATCAACGGCAATCCAGAGCCCCCCCCCCCCCCCCCCCCATATCCTTGGATTATAACGAAATACAAGGGGGGTATACTAGCCTAGTTATCTAATTTGAAATGTTTTCCCTTATAGTGTGAGTATTGTTTAAAAACCCTAGTGCTTAGCATACTTAGTTTGGTTACCAATGAAACAATGCATCTATTTAGGTATGGAGTCAACTATCGGTAGGAAGAATAGTATGTAAGTAACTGTATACATGTACTAAGTTGAATTTTGTTTCCCACCCCCTTAAATTCTTAGCTACGTTTGTTCCACATATCACGTTTTAATATAGACCGCACCGGAAGAATGGTAGCGCCACTCACATCCGTTACACCATTGCTGAATGCTAGGTTTGAAAAACGCATGCTAGTTAACGTCTATAAAACATTTATGGTTTAATATTGGAAGAATACCAGTACCTGTAACAGGTATAAAATACATTGATAAAACTTTATAACAAATATAACTCATGTTACTTGCCACTTTACGTTTTATTCAGTGGCAAAGTGAAAAAGTAACGACACCGCATTTAATTATTGAAAAATAGTGTTGTTGTCTTTATTGCAAGTATTTATTTTTGTAAGATAATTATATTTAATTTATTATTCTTGCAGTGCATGACAACATTTAGATGTTTTGGTTTATTGTATAGCTGAAATCGCCCGTTAACAACATCTTCCTGTTTGTGTGTTTACTACAATCCGAGATGGCGGATATTTGTTTACATTTTCAATGATTTGTTATTATGAATACATTTATTGTGGCCCTGACACATCTGTTGTTAGGTAATCACATACAAATAATCCCTTTAACCACATCTTTATTATTAACGGATGTAGGACAAAATGGAACTGGAAAAAAATGTCAAGTCAAAACATTAACTATTAAAGTGGAAGAAAGGAAGGAAGGAAATGTTTTATTTAACGACGCACTCAACACATTTCATTTACGGTTATATGGCGTCAGACATATGGTTAAGAACCACACAGGTATTGTGAGAGGAAACCCGCTGTCGCCACTTCATGGGCTACTCTTTTCGATTAGCATCAAGGGATCTTTTATGTGCACCATCCCAGGATAGTACACACCACGGTCTTTGTAACACCAGTTGTGGAGCACTGGCTGTAATCTGTTAAAGTGGTACTCAGGTAAAAATGTAAACTTTGACATTATACTTAATGTGTAAAAAAACCCTCTAAAAATCCTAACCATTCTTCGACTTTTCGTTTCACCAATTAAACAACTTTGCACACCTTTGACTTCACTAAATGTGCATTTAATTTTCTCAATAACACAGCATGGGTGATGATATTTTATTTTTTAATGCAGCTAACTTATGTTTAAAAAACCAAAGACAGGCTAGCTAATAAGCCATACAACTAACAATGAAGCATTGTGTAATTATTCCAAATTTTGTAATTATGAATAAACTCAATTGCCCAAAACCTAACACATACATCTGTTATCTCTCTTGCTCTGTCCTTCTTTTCCTCCCCCCTCCCCGTCTCACTGTCTCTCTGTCTCACTTCTCTCTTCTCTCTATCTCTCATACACACACACGCACACACACACACACACACACACACACACACACACACACACACACACACACACGTTGACATTTTGACATTTTGTCCTCTTACATATTGACCATTGACCTGTATATCACTTTTTTCCATGGCCAACTAATGCTCTTTACTCTGTACAACTGAATGCTGTGATAATGCGGGTAACGAATGAGGAGTTACTGATTACTACATGTAGCACATGACGATGATGGTAATGTTCATTTGTAATGCACAAATGATTTTTATTACATTCCACAGGTTGTATGATATATGCTTATGCGACAAAAATGGCCGTTCTCTTATGTTAAACCCTTTCTGGGGTGAATGGGTATTATAATGACCAATTAGTCGAGTATACTGATTATATTAATGGCATTGAAAGTATTTTATTTGAAAATAATGAATACATTCCTACAATTTTGAGTGTGCCAAACCTTTTTTTTTTTTTTCTTTTTTTTTGGGAGGGGGGGGGGGGTTGCAAAACGGAGTTACCTACCCTGATTGCCATTTTTTATTTTTATTCTGGGGGTCAGGGTCATTTGAATTTTTTTTTTTTTTTTTTATTATTTTTTTTTATTATTATTATTTTTTAATTCTTTTAAAGGTATTTCTTCCGTATAACAAACAATCAATGTCATTTTTGTCATATTTAAAACAAGTGTCCGCGGTCCCTAGTTTTAAGACGGATCTAAACGTGTTCATGTCTCGGGCGGGAAAGGTGATAACAAAGATGGCGGGTCGTTGTGTCTGGAGTTCTCATATTCCACCCGTTGGTATCGGGCTTCAGCTGTGAGGATAATGTATAAACAATATGTGGAGTGTCTGTTGCGGGGTTGGGGTGGGTGAGGGGAGGAGCACAACTTCTAGTGCAAGGGGAACAGTCTCTATTGGGGGCACAAGACATCTTTTAATATCGATTTATTTGGAGTAGAACAACAACAAAACACGTACATTTTTGTCTCACGCACCGCTACCCCGGTTGCTATAGGCTTGAACTATTTCCTGTATTTTAGACATGTCTTTCCTGAATTGTTTGGTGATACAGACATATACGACACCAAGAAAAGGAATGTTTAATTAACGCCTCATTAACACATTTTCAGGTGCGGGTGCAGAGAAGGGGATCAGGAGTAGTAAGGAGGCCTGTTCAGTGCCATGACCTACTTTCCGTGACCTTGACCTTGATGACGTCACGGTCTTGTGCCGTGACCTCGTCCTACTGGCCCTGACCTACTTAGACTGGCCTTGACCTTGATGACGTCACGGACTACTGTGCCGTGTGCAACGTCCTACTGACCCGGCCCCGACCTACTTAGACTGGCCTAGTGTGCCGTGTGCAACGTCCTACTGACCCGGCCCTGACCTACTTAGACCGGCCCCTGACCTACTTAGACTGACACAAAAGAGTATAAAAAGGCTAAATACGGTTTCATTGCCATTCACTCACCGAAAACGATTGTTATTCGATCACATCTACTACGTCATTGTTAGGAGATTCGTTTGAGATATTTCGTCATTGTTAGAAGAAAGAAGATTCGTTTGGATCATTTTGAGAGTTTTTGTCACTGTTAGAAATCGACTGGATCAAGACTACATCTGAAAATAGTAAGTTAAATTTGTTTATACTGATTTAGTTTGAAGATCTATGTGTTTGCAATGATGGACAAATATAACGTTTAACAAATGATACTTTTTGAAAATCGTTCTTTCTTCAAACACGGTGAAATGAATAACAATTTTACACTGAAAGTTTTCTGCCTTCTAAAAACGGAAGCAGTTGTTCTTGTATGCAACGTCATTCAAAGACTGACGTCATTCAAAAATTATAGACAGAAAACGTGTTATACTCTCACCCCTGTTGAGTCGTTGTCTCTATTAAGTCGTGTCTTTTGGGATTTCACCTCTTTTTAAAGTAATACACCACCTACCGTTTGTTTACGTTCTAAGTCTCACAGTAAGATGTGTAGACAGTCAAATAGCTAAGAAATTTTAAGTATATCCAATTATTTGTTACATTTTACCTTACAAATGAGTTTTTCTACACAGGAACCAAAATAGGTCAAAAACACATGACCCGTATGACAATTAAAACATTTGTAGTTTTCGTAATTTATGGCGATCATGCCCAAAATATCTATCGAAGTGTCGTCTGCATGTGTATGTTTATTTTTACGCATTAGTGAGTGACGTCAGTAAAAATGTGAGGTCACACGTCAATCGTTTTTTCATGCAAGCAAATAAGGGCGCTAAAATTTGAAAACGTAAACTAAGATGTAGATCAAAGTAGTAGGGGGGCCTTCCTGGGGTCATGACCTACTTTTCCGTGACCTTGCCCTTGGTGTACTTGGCAGGTGTGAGTCATAGTGGTGTGGTCTACTAGGGTGAACGCTCGCCCGTGTCCCTGACCGACTTAGGATGGTACTGATGTCCTTGGACTGGCCCTGACCGATTTGTTTAGCATTGATCGACTTAGAGGATAGTGACTGGTATACCTGGGCAGGTGTGCGACCTTGGTGTAAGTCATAGCCTTGACGTACTTGGTGTGTGACTCATCGCCTAGCCTTGTCAGGGATGGCCACCGAACTCATGGCCATACTGTATTCCCTGAAGTGGGTTGAAAGATATCATAATTATAATGGCCCGAGCAGATATGTTCTTTTCTCTGACAGTCTCAGTTCCTTGCAGGCAATCAATGGCGCCCATAGTGTCAGACCCGAAATGATTTCTAAAATTGTCAAAAGTTATAATAAATTGTTGGATAAAGGAATTGAGCTAGCCATGGAATGGGTCCCAGCTCATATTGGAATAACTGGTAATGAGTTGGCCGATGCAACGGCTAAAAGGTGTTTGCTGGACCCAGTAGTCAGTGTACCAGTAGAACATAACTTTAATGAAATAAACTCAATAGCTGACCCACACTTTGGTAACCAGTGGCAGACCGAATGGAACCACAGAGCCAGAGTGTGGCATTCTTATATTAAACCAAGGGCGACCACCCCTGGACCGGTTTCATTTAATGTCAAGGCAACTAAAATTATTGCAAGATTACGTATGGGTGTCTCTTCGGGATTAAACGATATCAAATTTAAAATTAAGAAAATTAATTCACCCAACTGTGTTAATTGTAAAGTTGTTGATAGTGTTAACCACTATCTTCTTGAATGTACTAAATATACTAAATTCAGAAGTAAATTGGTAAATTTCTTTAATGTAAACAATATAAAGTTTAATGCATTTAATGTATTAAACCCATCTAAAGAACATAAAATGACAATCGACAGGTTAGTGGTCGCCTTTGTTTATCAAACTAAAATATATATATAAATGTTTAATATAGATTGGGCAGCGCCTATCGCTGGTAGGGGTGGGGGGCGGCCGCGGCATTGTTAGATTGGTGCGAAGACGGCCGCCTGCCGCCATGCTGGACGTGTATGGTGCTGCTCTTTTCCTTTCGATGGTTGCTCTTGGGCGTGTCAGTACTGCTCTTTAAACTTTAGTTGCCTCTTCTCCCTTAGGGATTTCGAAGGACGTTGACCGCCCCTTCTCTCCACTTCTCGGAATCCTCCGTGTCTTTGTCGCGCCTGGCAGGCTTTGGAGTAGGCGTTTCATTTTATTTTAAACATGTACCGAATTTTAAACTGTATATACATTTATATATAACTATTTTTATAATGTCTATATTATTATGTATGGTTGGTGATGGATGAATGTTTTATTACTCCGAGCTGATAGTTGGGGGTGCGTTATCTGGCAGTAACAACCCCCCTTCTCGCCGGTCAAATATATTGTATAAATCGTTTCAATTTTTATTTTGGTGTTTATTTTTTAAATTAAATAGGTTACCAGCGTGCTCTTTTAAATATGTGTTTTTTATGATAAGTTATTTATGTTTTTTAACCTCTTTTTATAATAGGAAATAGGAATTTAATAGGGCGGTGCGCTGCTCCTATCCTAGGGTATGCAACATGGTTCTATACCATACTTGTATGCGCTAGGTTTCTAAATTAAAGTGGTGCCAGCGTCTGATGAATGGCATAACGTTCTGTTTCTCCAGGATTATGGAGAGGCGCCCCTGGACTTGGAATCGCCAGGATACGTTTTTATATTGCCAGACTCACCAGACGCTTAATTTTCCCTGTTTAAATACTTTTTTTTTTAAATTTATTTTTATTTATTATTATTATTATTATTATTTTTTTTTTTATTATTATTATTATTATTTTTGTTTTTTTTATTATTATTATTATTATTATTATTTTTTTTTTTTTCCTTCTCTGGTAGACTCGTGCCCCTAATTTTTGATGGGGGCACCGAGACTGGAGGGCACGACGGTTGGGTTGGCCGGCGGGGGTGCTGGGTGGGTGGGGGATACTCCACCGGAAGATGGTTAGGGCGGTAGGCGTAGGCGGTTTTGGTCGTAAGAGTTGTTAGGTTTGTCCGGGGGACTGCCCCCCCCCCCCCGGAACCTTCCCCGGTTTCGGCCACACCGAAGTCCCCAATACGATGGGTGCCCCTAAGGATGGGGGCACCGAGACTGGAGGGCACGACGGTTGGGTTGGCCGGGGGGGGGGGGGTGCTGGGTGGGTGGGGGATACTCCACCGGAAGATGGTTAGGGCGGTAGGCGTAGGCGGTTTTGGCCGTAAGGGGTGTTAGGTTTGTCCGGGGGATAGGAGCATGTAAATATTTTATTGATTGATTGATTGTCAGGGATGGTGTAAGATCATTAATTGCTACTAATGGGAAAGTGCAGCGGGTTTCCTCTCTAAAACTGTCAGAAGTATGTTTCACATCCAATAGCCGATGATTAATAAATCGAGATGCTCTAGTGGTGCCGTTAACCTACCACTTCTAAGGACTGCCCGACGCGAGGTAGTGTATTTAATTTTAGCGCGCTGAATGATGAATGGTTATCACTGTTTACATCCGGCAAGTGATGGTATCTTGTGTTGTCAGTCTCTAAATAAAATACTCTACGGAACTTCTAGAAGTTAAGTTCTCAAAGTCTGGCAGAAAGACGAAATGATTGAAATAGGTGAAAAAAGGAATTCTCGTTCTACACTATCTGATAGCGCATTCACAAGATTATTATGAACTGACCTATTTCGTCGCTTCATCCCGCGAGCACACACACACCCACACATATATACTCTTCAAAAGAAGAAACGCAAAACCACATTGTCGTAACATTTGGAGAATTGATTTAATTATTGAATGGTGAGTCCGATAATTACCAAATGTTGCAGGATTGTTCACAATTCACTCTAGTCCATTGTGAGTAAGTGATAGGACACACCACCAAGGTCAAGGTCATCTGGAGTCAATACCGGGTGTGGCCTCCGCATGTGTTGACAACTGCCTGGCACCGCCTGCCCATTGAAGCAACCAGAGTACGGATGACGTCCCGGGGGATGGTGGCCCACTCGGCCTGCAAGGCTGCTGCCAGCTCGGGCAGGGTCTGGGGCTGTGGTTGTCGCTGTCGGAGGCGTCGGTCCAACTCGTCCCATAGATGCTCAATTGGGTTCAAATCCGGTGATGTCGATGGCCAAGAAAGGACATTAATGTTGTTGTTCTGTAGGAAAGCCGTTGTGAGACGTGCTGTGTGAGGCCTGGCGTTGTCATGTTGGAACACTGCGTTGGCGTTGGCCATAACTGGAACGATGTGTGGCCGGAGGATCTGGTCAATGTAGCCCTGTGCATTCAGGTTGCCCTGCACGTGGACCAGGTCAGTTCTGCCAGTGTGTGAGATGGCTGCCCACACCATGACACTACCCCCGCCGAATCTGTCCACTTCCTGCACGCAGTTTGACGCATAACGTTCACCACGACGCCTATACACGCGACATCTTCCATCATGACGTCGGAGCAGAAATCGGGACTCGTCACTGAACCACACCTGTCTCCATCGCAGTTGAGGCCATTGTCGATGAATCTGGCACCACTGCAGTCGGAGTCGACGGGTGTTGTGGTGTTAAGATGACACCTCGAACTGGACGTCTGGCACGAATTCCTACCTCACGTAGGCGGTTCCGTACGGTCTGGTCGGATATCCTGCGCAAACCTGGTATTGCTGCGGCTGTGGAGGTGGCAGTAGTCAATCGTTCCCGAAAGTGGCGTACCCGGATGTAGCGGTCCTGCCCGGGGGTAGTGACCCGTGGTCGACCGGATCTAGGGAGGTCACGTGTTGATCCATGTTGCTGGTAACGGTCCCACAGTCTGGAGATGGTGCTTGGGGACACATGGAATGCCCTGGCAACGGCCGTTCTGGATTCGCCTGCGTCTAGTCGGCCGATGGCATTGTTTCTCTGCGGTTCACTGAGACGTGGCATGTCCTGGATTGTCAACTGTCGGCCAGATACAGAGGCCAGGCAAGCGAACACCCTGCACTTTTATACTGTCGGTGTTCATGTTGCACGTGCAGACAACGCACGTGCAGTGGTGACATGGTTTGCACGTGGCTGCGTTTTTGCGAATATTCACATTTTGGAACTTTATTGTACAGTAGCTGCGTTTTATCGAATGTAACCGTGGGAATGTGTTTGGGACATGCAATGACCTTATATTCACAAAGCATGGACCGGTAGGAAACATAAAATCGGAGTTATAACCCATTTGTACCCTTTTGCGTTTCTTTTTTTGAAGAGTATATATGGTTTAAATGACAGATTTTGCCAATGTCCCGGTAGCTCAGTCGTTAGCGTAGTCGACTTGAGCGTGAAAGCTACGTCGTTCGTATCTCATGTGGTAGAAGTTTTTTTTTCTATTATTATTTTTTAAATTAGTTTATTTATTTATTTATTTATTTGTTTTTATTTTATTTATTTATTTATTTGTTTATTTATTTATTATGTTCAAGCAGAACCCAATACAAGCATCCTCTAATAACCCTGTGTGGACGGGACGTAGCTCAGTGTTCCCTTGATGTGCGGTAGGTCTGGGATCGATCCCCGTCGGTGGGCCCATTGGGCTATATCCAGCCAGTGCTCCACAACTGGACAACGACCGTGGTATGTGCTATCCTGCCTGTGGGAAGCGCAACTAAAAGATCCCTTGCTGCTAATCGGAAGAGTAGCCCATGTAGTGGCGACAGCGGGTTTTCTCTCAAAATCTGTGTGGTCCTTAACCATATGTCCGTATAACCGTAAATAAAATGTGTTGAGTGCGTCGTTAAATAAAACATTTCTTTCTTTCCTCAATCAATATCTGTGTGGTCCTTAACCATATGTCCGTATAACCGTAAATAAAATGTGTTGAGTAAATAAAACATTTCCTTCCTCGTAAATAAAGATTAATTGAATACAAATATTTATTTTTAGTATTTTGTTTTAGTCATAGGGAAAGAAAGACATATTTGTCTCGAAGAAAGGAATGTTTGTTAAGAAGAAAGGCATATGCGTTAAGGAGAAGAAAGGAATATTTGTTAAGGAGAAGAAAGGGATGTTTGTTAAGGGAAGAAAGGAATGTGTGTGTGTGTGTGTGTGTGTGTGTGTGTGTGTGTGTGAAACATCCCTAACCCATTGCTTTGAAGAAAGAACGACCTTGGCACACTTGGCAGGTGTCTGGCCTTGGTGTGAGTCATGGGCCGCCCTTGGCATACTTGGCAGGTGTCTGGCCTTGGTATGAGTCATGCCCTGACCTACTTAGACTAGTTCCGTTGTGCCCTTGGACTGTTCCCCAGACTATTGTCCTTGGCCTACTTACGACTGGTCTTGACCTATGTAGGCTCGTATTTAGATATAAAAAGGGGTGCTTTGTTAGTAGCGTCATTCGCTTGCCGAAAGTTCTGTGAACGAGATCTATTTTTGCTTTGGAGTTTGAAGATATTCTGGTACGAAGAAAATGACATCGGGATATTCGAGCAGTGTTAGTAGCAGCAGCAGTAGCGACGAGGACGACGTCTTGGTCTGCAAATGTTCAGAAAGACATACGATCAAAAGAGTGACTACCAAACAAGATGAGGAGAAGAAGAGTATTCATTATACGGATCAAACGGATGCTACACGTGACATTGGGGTTGGAACTGAAGATGGCGAACTCGTGGATGAACTCACAGATCAGACGGATGCTGCCTGTGAAACAGATGCTGCCTGTGAAACAGATGCTGCCTGTGAGGAAGATTGCTATTCGAGACGTTACGTGTTCTGTCATCGTCCCGAAATGAGACATTTCTATGCCCGGATGCTGACGTATGCTCGGTGGCCCATACAATTACGTCAAAAACCAAAAGAACTTGCCAAGGCCGGTTTCTACTACACGGGAGACCACGATGCCATCACCTGTTACTGTTGCGGACTTCGCGTCTACCGATGGAAGAAGACAGACGACCCAGTAATGGAACATTACAGACTCTCTCCAAGATGTCCTTATGTGAACAACCTCTTCAGACATTAAATGTTTTAGACACTTGTGTGCTATGTTTTCATGTTGTATGTTGTGAATAAAACCGTGAATAACAGGTTTTGCTTTCTTATTTATGTCCTGGGTCCATGAGTGTGTCTCTGGACGTGTCCCTATGGTAGTAACACTGGTAAAGGGTAATATTTTGGTAACGATTATTTTTGGGAGCTCGCACGATGAGATTTGTGCTTGGGAGGAGGGACACTGGTCATACGTATCACACACATTCAAACATTCCTGTACCATATCTTTATGCGTCATAAGGTATATAAGTAAAATAGTTTTGGAAAACTCGTCATTTGAGGTAGAACTTTCAGAGGAGCAACATGTCAGACCGGTACAAGTTATATGTACCAGACGTGGATAAGTGGACCCGTTTCTATAAACTGCAGGCACAAGGTAAACTTCAACCTCACTTCGAAATTCAACGTGGTGGGGAAAGTCAGATCATGTACAGTGTGGATCGATGTCTAGAACTCTACGATCCCACGTGGAAAAAAGAAAAAGAGGAACAGAACAAGTCCCCGACACCCAAAGTCGTCATGGTCTCCCCAACACAACAAGTGGTAGAGCAAGCCAAAGCCGATCTGAAACGGAAACAACAACAACAACAACAAAGTGGTACGGGTTGGAAAGCCCCGAAACTGCAGAAGCATTTCTAAATAAGCTATAAAAGGAACTATGTGGGTCAGATATCGTCATTTCATTTAGAGTCGTCATGCAGAGCACATGTTCAGAATGTGGTTTCACATTCTCGAGGAGAGACGCCATGTTAAGACATTTTCAACAAAAACATGCTAAAGGTCTACCACCACCACCACCACCACCACCACCACAGCAGCAGCCACCACCACCACCACCACCACCACCACAGCAGCAGCCACCACCACCACCACCACCACCACAGCAGCAGCCACCACCACCACCACCACCACCACCACCGGGGAAGGTTCCGGGGGGGGGGGCAGTCCCCCGGACAAACCTAACAACTCTTACGACCAAAACCGCCTACGCCTACCGCCCTAACCATCTTCCGGTGGAGTATCCCCCACCCACCCAGGTGTAATATATGAAATATTTAAAATTATTATTACTGATGTCGATGACGTAAAGTTCACACACACGTATAGTTCAGGTGACAATGTAAATAAGCAGTATACAAATATTAACCTTGTGATCGGAAATTTCTAAGGAATTGCTCGTCACACAAATACACATGTATATCGGACAGATATCTGTATTTACACTATCGCATGAACGTAATATATAATGTACTATTTTATGCGAAACACTAGGTCTGATGTATGACAAAACCTTTGACCTAATCTAAAAACGTATCTCTGCACACTACGAGCCAGTAGGGGTGCCAATGGGTTATTTTTAAATGTTACAAAAATAATTCCTGGGGTCTTTGCTCAATAATGCCCCTCACTACTGACCTAAAAGTACCCCCCTCTCCCATAGGCCTGTATTTTTTTTTTTTTTAGATGGATCGCTTTGCCATCAACGCCACGGTGGATTCTTTCACGAGCAGCGACGACTTGCTTGCCTGGGCTAAGCAATATGGGCTGGAAAACGACGAATACGTGAATTTAAAACTCGTAGAGCTACTATATCAGGAAATTAAACAATCAGAAGAAGCCACTGCGTTGGAGACTCCTCCTGCCCCCGAGGTCGAAGACTTATGGTCTCCCTTAACACCTGAGGAATATGAGGAATTGATCAAACTGTGTGACGAACATTGGAATCCATCCTACGACGAACTGGCAAGGATTTGTATTGACGACGGGGAATGGCAACCAGAAGAACCTATGGTTACCTCTGAAGAAGCCGACGACGTTAAACAGGGAAAAGGTCTGCCATGTTCGTTTTGCAATGCCACGTTCAGAAGAATGCCCGATCTATTGAAGCATAGACTACAGTGTGCACAGAAACCATCGTCGCCACCACCGCCACTACCATCTACATCGTCAGAGCCGCCATTGAAACGCCAGCGTACCATCAATCAAGTTGGAGGGATCTGTCCTGTTGCTGCTGCTACCGCTCCAGTAACCACTGAAACACCATCTACTCCCTACGCGTTTACAAAGAAAGGTACAAGGACGCACAAGAAAACATCGGCAGTCGACACGACCTACGACATAAAGTTTGACGAGCAGTGGAAAGGGAAAAAACTCAAAGATTTACACCACAATTTGTATGGCATGTTTGAAGACGTTCTCAAAGAAGCCACCATCGATCTACAAGGCAGCGACCTTGCACGTGTGATCGTCCATCACGATGCCCTGAATTCACCGATCGTCGTACCCCTACAACCGCTATCCGAACTGAATGCTGACGTCATCTTGGGACACATCGAGAAAGTACTCCAGAGCAACGAAGATTTACCACTGGACACATCTTTCAGCATTCAAGTCGGTACCATACAAATCCCGAGAGGCGGAAGATCAGCCACCAACCTAACTGTTCTGACAGGCCCAAACAACTCGGTGCACATAAAGCAGTCATTGGTGGAAATCGTGAATGACGACGATTTGTGCATGCCCCGTGCCATCGGCGTTGCCTGGGCCAAACTGAACTGCATCTCGAGCAAAGATTGGCAAGACCTCGTGGGTGGTCCTTACCCCAAGACACCGCTCATCGACTTGATCATACATCACAAGAAATGCCCTCAATCATTCTACATTAATCTGAGAAACATTCTACGACCATGTAAGGAATAAGAATCGAGGAGAACAGAAAAAACTGGCACTGAAACTATGTGCACTGGCAGGAGTACCCACCGATCGTCCATGCAACTTGAACGACATTCCTGCCTTTGAACAAGTCTTGGGATGCCAAATCTTCGTGATCAGTGCCGAACTGGGTAATAAATTCCGGCGAGTGGGTGACCAGATGTCACAGGCACCCAGACTCTTTCTATATTTTGTGGAGCAGCGAACACCTCATTTTCACGTCATTGCCAACATCACTGGATTTTTTTCGGCATCCTACTTTTGTCAACATTGTTTGAAACCATACAACAACAAGACATATCATTCCTGTTCTTTGACATGTATCGTGTGTCATAGCCAGAACTGTCCCGAAACCGAAGCCCAGATGTCGTGTCGTCACTGTCACGTGACCTGTCGATCGCCGGAATGCTTTCAACGTCACAAGCAACAAAAGCAAGACAAGAAGGGACGCACCATCCCCTCCAAGTGTGAGAGTTTTTGGAAATGTACCATCTGCAAAAAGATGCTCGACAGAAGCGAGAGGGATCCTAAACTGCACACCTGCGGGGAATGGAAATGTCCTTGCTGTAACAACTATGTTGACCAAGGTCATCTTTGCTACTAGCCTCCCAAAGAACACATTGAGGTCCACACAAAATTCATTTTTTACGATTTCGAATGCCGCCAGGATGAATCACTTCAATGCCAGGAAGGTTACCTGCCTAGTGGAGTCTGCCTAACCTGTGCAGGAGACAACTGTAGTCATCAGTCTCGGTGTCAACATTGCCATCAATCGTGGTGTGGCAAACAACAACACGTGCCAAACTACCTGGTGGCACAGACGGCCTGTGAAGTGTGCAAACACGAACCGGTCAGAGAAACATCCAAATGTCATGCATGCGGGTCAAGGTGTCCATGCTGTAACAAACGAGACAAGAAGAAGAATTACCTGAAGGAACCATGTGAGCAGACCTGTGGATTTCGACAAGTCATCTTTCGAGGCGACGGAGCCCACATTCGGTTTTGCCAATGGCTGTTCCAAGACGACCACAAAGATGTCACGGCTATCGCCCATAATAACAAGGCCTACGATGCCTACTTTCTTCTGGAATACATGATTGACCAGTCGATGTATCCACAAAAAATCATTTACAATGGATCAAAAATCATGTACCTGCAAGTGGAGAAAGGACTTAACATCAGGATTATTGACAGCTTGAATTTTCTCCCCTTGAAGCTGGCTGCTTTTCCCAAGGCATTTGGTTTGACGGAACTGAAGAAGGGATACTTTCCCCATTATTTGAACACCCTAGGAAACTAGAATTATCATGGACTGTTTCCCGAACCTAACATGTATGGTGCCAATTACATGGGATCCAAGGAGAGATCAACATTTCTTAAGTGGCATGCTGAACAACAGGGAATATTCGACTTTCAGAAAGAGATGAGGGAATACTGTGTCTCTGACGTCGCTGTTCTCAGAGACGCCTGCTTAAAATTTCAAGCTCTGATGCTGGAAGCCACTGGTGAAAAACAGATAGGCCTCGATACCAAAGCTGTCACCTACATCAATGGCATCGATCCGTTTGCCCAGTACTTCACCATTGCCTCGGTATGTATGGGCATCTTTCAAACCAAATTTCTCAAAGAAACATCAGCATGTCAAACTTACAGACACCCAGAAAATCACAGACTGGATGACGGTCAATGAGAATGGATCCATCAAGGTGAAACCTGATTTATGGCTGACGGAAGAAGAGTTGAGAGATCGTGGGATGACCATCTTCGAGTCTGAAACTGTACTAAGTCCCATTGCTCAAGTTCCAAGTGAGGAGTACATCCAAAAAGATCAGTTCAGCAGAGTGTCCATCCAGTGGTTGGAATGGTTTCAACACCAAAATCAGAACAAATACCAGATACAACATGCACTCAATGGAGGAGAACATCAGGTACCAGGAACTCATTACCGACTGGATGGTTTCTGTGCTAAGACAAACACGGCCTTTGAGTTCCATGGCTGCTTCTGGCATGGCTGTCGACACTGCTTCCCACACGAGCGTTCTAACACCATACATCCTAGAACCAATCAATCAATTGAAGAACTGTATGCCCTAACCTGTAGAAAGAGAGAAGAACTGAAAGTGAAAGGATACAAAGTCATCGAAATCTGGGAACACGAGTTTAACCATCTTCTGAAATCCAATCGAGATCTTCAAGACCGACTAAATCCCAGAGATTCATTCTCTTTATCTCCCCAAAATCAGTTCAAATTCACTTTTGTATATTTTTATTCTTAAATAGTCCGATACATTTGTGATTTATGGAGTCAATACTCCGTGATTTTAGGCCAGCGATTCAGAATTTGTGTATAAGTAATCTAAATTCTCCATGCATTATCCCACTCTCCACTCACCTCTTGGGCACAAACAAGTTGTTTAAGAGGAAGCTGCAAACTATTGGATAAAAAAACAACAATCATAGGCATAGTTCATCAAACTTCGTATGTTCCCCAAAATCAAACTCAGTATGAAACATCAAACTTGGTATTTTCCCTCCACTACATTCTCCATAAAAACATCAAATTTGGTATATCTTGTTTGAATCTGTCCGACCTCCACGTGGTGAACAAGGGGCAACAGGGACTTTTATATCTCTGGCAAACAGGAGAGAAATATCATAGGACACATTTATATGTTAGAGGGCCACACAGGGCCACTCTCAGGGCCACTCAGGGCCACA
>NC_054711.1:20097983-20112983 GCF_016097555.1 Gigantopelta aegis
CAGGTCCAGTCGAAAATGAAACGCACTGAATAAAATGCGACAAAACACACGACACCGGTGATGGCACGGACAAAGGATGTGACGTCAGACAACATAGAACATCCAGACGGCCTCAGATCACAGTTATCTTCCCATTTGGTTGTCCCGTCAGACAACATATAACATGCAGACGGCCTCAGATCACAGTTATCTTCCCATTTGGTTGTCCCGTCAGACATCACAGAACATTCAGACGGCCTCAGATCACAGTTATCTTCCCATTTGGTTGTCCCGTCAGACAACATATAACATGCAGATGGTCTCAGATCACAGTTATCTTCCCATTTGGTTGTCCCGTCAGACAACACAGAACATGCAGACGGTCTCAGATCATAGTTATCTTCCCATATGGTTGCCCCGCCAGACAACACAGAACATTCAGACGGCTTCAGATCACAGATATCTTCCCATTTGGTTGTCGAAAATCTGAAAATGTGTCTGCGGAAGTGGTTTGCTGTTTGACTGTCATTATTTCATGGCAGACAGCTTTAAAGTGGCAACTAGTTGGCTGAAGTTGACAGGGGAAAGCGTGTAGTTTACAAATTTGTGTAACCTGCTGACATGTTGACAAGACTTGTTTGTGGTAATTCCGGCCCAAGCAAAAGTAATGTTTTTTTGTGTCAAATGGGTGCACTCTGGCCAGGTTTAGTGGGTGTCTTTGTTTAAACCAATATCCTGGGAGAAACATCTGGACAACAGAGGTTGTCTTTCTCACGGTATGTTTCCCCCAGGCAGGCAAAGGTACATAAAACAAATCTATGAGTTTGCTGATATTAATAAAACATGCTGTAGCCACTAACGCTATATAGAAACATAGAGCGTTATTAATTGCCGTCTGTGACCTAATATCTAGCTTCGGTGTGTTTCGACGTTAAAGCCGCTGACCTTAACTATTGCAGATGCGGTTCGGGGGGGGGGGGGGGGGGGGGGGGCAAACCTCATGTCATTTCCCCCCTCATGTCATTGCCCCCCCCCCAATTAATTTTCTGGATCCACTACTGTTTTGTTATAGTAACCAGAAGAAAATATTTGTGACTATTGCAGCTTTGTTGCCGTAAATATACACATTATTTACTATGCTTTTCTTCAATAATCAGTTTTCGCAACTGAACAGCGAATCTGAAATCCTGATATTGAACTTTCATGTTTTTTTTTTTTTGTATTTTTTTTGTTTGGAGTTTAAGTGCATAGGTAATTTATTATTCATTTTTTAGTTCATTTCCTTTAAATTTCATTTAATTTCATTTCATTTCATTTCATTTCATTTTTATTATTATTTTTTTTTTTTTTTATTATTATTATAATTTTATTTATTTATTTAATATATATTAATTTTATTTTTGAAAATGTGTTTCAGGAATATGTCTGCGTATATTGGTGCTGTAAAATGTCTGGATGAAACGATCAATCACTGTATCCATGGTTACGGCATTCCTATAACGGACCCGGAACAGACCGCACATATTTTCCAAACCCTGTGCAAACGTATTGACAGTTAGTATGTTTTAAATATAAATAAATAAATACATACATAAATAAATAAATGTGTGTGTGTGTGTGTGTGTGTGTGTGTGTATGTGTGTGTGTGTGTGTGTGTGTGTGTGTGTGTGTGTGTGTGTGTGTGTGTGTGTGTGTGTGTGTGTGTGTGTGTGTGTGTGTGTGTGTGTGTGTGTGTGTGTGTGTGTGTGTATATATGTATGCATGGTAGTATAGTTAGTGTTGTTAGTTTGATAGTATATGTTAAACTATAATGTGTTAGTTTTAATCATATTAAGCAGAATTCCAGTCTGTAGTGGAACCCCCGTCCCAATATGCATACAGACAAAAAAAGAAAGTGTTTTGTTTAACGACACCACTAGATGACATTGATTTATTAATCATCGGCTATTGGATGTCAAACATTTGGTCATTTTCCCATTAGTAGCAACGCATCTTTTATATCCACCATCTCACAGGCATCGTAGCACATACCACGGCCTTTGATATACGAGTGATGATGCACTGGTTGAAACGAACATACAGGCAAACGCACGCGCCTGATAATTACTGTGTTATAGGTAGCCGTACACTGAATAGTATCTAAGTCAGTAAAAGTTCAAGGTACACCAAAATTTTCATCCGGCATTTGAGCCTACCAATCCTGCCATTGGTGATAAATAAGTGGTTGTGTAATATAATTGTATACATTTTTGTTTGCCTAGACGAAACTATTTTTTTTATTTTAAAACCAACACATTCACATTAATGCATCACCAATCACAAGACATGTGGTGTTAATTTCTCTATCAAAAGTTCGGTGCACCTCGAAGTTTGACACAGCCAGAAGTTATTTGGTTTAGTACTACCTTTAGTTGGCGTCATTATACAAACTTGAACGGTTTTTTTTCTCTGTTTTTGACAGCATACAACGTCGCGTGCACTCAGTCGACCATATTGGATATACTGGATTGTGTTAACAACACAATATTAAACGAAAAAGAAGCCGGGAAATTTGGAAAACAATTATCGATGAAACAAATAATGTGCAGGTAACGTATATGTGATTATCTGTATCTGTCTCTCTCGGTCTCTCTGTCTCTCTGTCTATCTGTCTCTGTCTGTCTGTCTGTCTGTTTCTCTCTCTCTCTCTCTCTCTCTCTCTCTCTCTCTCTCTCTCTCTCTCTCTCTCTCTCTCTCTCTCTCTCTCTCTCTCTCTCTCTCTCTCTCTCTCTCTCTCTCTCTCTCTCTCTCTCGTACGACGTGAATGCCGCCTCTGCGAAGATATATGAGCGTCACTGTTATTTACATGTATTTATTTTACCTTCCTATCTACACAGATCGTACGACGTGAATGCCGCCTCTGCGAAGATATATCAGCGTCACTGTTATTTACATGTATTTATTTTACCTTCCTATCTACACAGATCGTATGATGTGAATATCGCCCGTACGAAGATATATCAGTCACTGTCATTTACATGTATTTATTTTACCTTCCTTTCTACTCATATCGTATGGCGTGAATATCACCTCTACGAAGATATACCAGCCACTGTCATTAACATGTTTTTTATTTTACATTCCTTTTTACACAGATCGTATGACGTGAATATCGCCTCTACGAAGATATATCAACGTCACTGTTATTTACATGTATTTATTTTACATTCCTTATTACACAGATTGTACGACGTGAATATCGTCTGTAGGAAGATATATCAGCGTCACTGTTATTTACATGTATTTATTTTACCTTCCTATCTACACAGATCGTACGACGTGAATATCGCCTCTACGAAGATATATCAGTAACTGTTATTTACATGTATTTATTTTACCTTCCTATTTATCGTTGAATACCTTCCTATTCTTATTTACACAGATCGTACGACGTGAATATCGCCTCTACGAAGATATATCAGTCACTGTTATTTACATGTATTTATTTTACCTTTCTTTCTACACAGATCGTACAACGTGAATATCGCCTCTACGAAGATATATCAGCGTCACTGATATTTACATGTATTTATTTTACCTTCCTTTCTACACAGATCGTACGACGTGAATATCGCCTGTACGAAGATATATCAACGTCACTGATATTTGCATGTATTTATTTTACCTTTCTTTCTACACGTGTGTTGAGGCCCATTTTGTAATAAACGACCCATTTTGTAATATGTACCTATTTGTAATAAAAAACGACCCATTTTGTAATATGTACCCATTTTGTAATAAAACACGACCCATTCTGTAATAAACGTAGGTACCCATTTTGTAATAAAATCGGACCCATTTTGTAATAATAAATAGGTGCCCATTTTGTAATAAAAAAAATGCCCATTCTGTAATAAAGGCTTAAAACGTCAGATTACAACATAGGTATAGGCCTTTGTTTAATATATACAAAGTGAAATAATATTAAACTTTGTGTTTAGATTTATTTCGATGGTCGATGGTTCGCCTGGGATACGAAATTTCTAACGCTAACCCCCTGAATATACATTGTTTTCTTGTTCCAACCAGTGCTATTCGGTTGGGGTATGAAGAACCAAGTATGTTCTACAGCTGTGTTTTCAAAATAGTAGCTTGTGTGGGTAGTCTGTATCATAATTATCGGAACAGCAACAGCTGATTAAAATACTTTGTGATGTTAAAGAAGCATACATTAAAGATTTAATTAATATTGATAAGTATATTAGTTTGGCATAAAAATTCTAAGTTAAGGCACTCTCTTGTCTAAAAGCATACTAGTTGTGACTTTTCTTTTATACTGTTTGTGAATGTAATACTTTTATGCATGTAGGTAACATTTAGTTTATACATTTCATTGTATTATTACCTAACATGAAAACCAAAAGCGTGTAATTGATGAATATAATAACTGAATTATCTTGTGCGTTTATACATACTGTGTATATATGCTGTGCTGATAAGCTTACAGCTTAAAGCAAAAATATAATTGAATTGAAACACATATACATTTAAAACAGGAGATGATTATTTGTCGTGTTTGATTATACTCTCCGTATGGATGAAAATCTGGATCCTAGCTAAAATAATACAAAGGCGAATGAATACATATACACAATCCAATCAATGCATATGTAAGCTGCACATTTTTCTACCCCAGCCCTTGAATTCTCCTTAATTTGCATCAGTTTATTTTTAACTAAATGTTGTTTATTCGTACTATAGATTACACATCAATTTTCTTTTTTCAGATCCTATGATAAAGTAGCCGCTAAAGCGTCAAGTTGAAAATATAATATTTTGATGTTCCTTTCTGAACATGTTGATTGAAGGACGGTTTCTTTTGAAATCGCGAGCACACCAGGATGAAAGACAAAAAATATTGAAACCTAATTTCTTTGTACTTGATTATTTCTTTTCATTTGTTTTAGGATTCGTCGTCATTGTAAACATGTTAACTTGGTTATTCTGTAATATTATTACACTGTATATATTTAAAATGTTCAAATTTATGGGATTATTAGCAAATGTACATAGAAGTTTAGAAAGATATATATATATATATATATATATATATATATATATATATATATATATATATATATATATATATATATATATATATATATATACCTAATATTGCCGTAACCTAACAATAACAAAAAAAGGCAATATTATAAGAATAAGAAAGGCAGGTGTGGGTATATATATATATATATATATATATATATAATACAAAATCCTTTATTATATACTATATATATATATATATATATATATATGCATTCAAAACCTTTATATGAGCACATAGTCAGGCGGCAAACCTAACAGATCGTACAGTGTAAGCGGTAAATCGCCTTTAAAACCGCATATGGACAGTACCGGTACACAAAGTAATGTGTAGAATTAACTGTACCACAAATTAACCCAACATCCATCGCTGAATGACCACATGTGTTTTATGTGTATTGTTCACTTTCTCGTGGTGGGTGGGGGATGGGGTAGGTAGCGGGGGGTGTGTGGGGAGGGAGTGTCAGTGGGAAATCACTTTTGACGGATACTAGTTTTAAGTGTATTTCAGCTTAAGTAGTTGTCGATTAAACCCACTATTTTTAATCAGTTGCTACGGCTTTTACAACACATAAATGTAGGTTACTTTCTCTTACACATATCTACACTTAGATTATAATGTAACAACCGTGGCCGTAATGGGGGGGGGGGGGGGGGGGGGGGGAGGGGGGAAACTGGTTGGAACGGCAAAAAGCCCAATTGATGTATTCACCGAGAAGGTTCTATCCTGTTACCCCAAGTCCCACAGGCGATTCAACCCGATTAAGTAGATTCCGCCCCGATCATGATAGATACTACCACACGATGGGTTACGGGGATATTTTATATGCACTTTTCGCATAGTCAGGATAGTACATACCAGGTCTTTTAGTATACCAGTTTTAGGGTACTGGTTGGACAGACACAAAACCCCAATTGTGTGTCCACAGAAGTTCGATCCTGCGACACAAGCACCTCAAGCGAGCGGTCTGGAGTAATTAAGAACGGAAAAAAAACTGAATAGGTTTCACTTACAGAATCAACCTTAAGACATATTCGTACCCCTGACGAATGGTTTGATTCCCCACCACTGAAAAAAAATCTAAACACAAAGTTTAAATGCATTTTCCATTTGTATATTATTTACATCCATGTCGTATTCTGACGTTTTAAGCCTTTATTACAGAAGGACACATTACAAAATGGTCCTTTATTACAAAATGGGCCTCAATCAGACGTGGGAATAATCGCCTCTACGAAGATATATCAGATAGTCAGCAATTACACTGTTATTTCCCTTATTTAGACGTACATTTACCTTCCTATCATGTATTACAGTATGCTGACGTTTTACAAACCCCATTTGTGTGCCGTGAATATTCGGGACCTGTAGTACTACGAAGATTATATCACCGTCACATTATTTTACATGTATTTATTTTCCCTTCCTTTCTACACAGATCGTACGACGTGACGAACATCGCCTCTACGAAGATATATCAGCGTCACTGTTATTTACATGTATTTATTTTCCCTTCCTTTCTACACAGATCGTACGACGTGAATATCGCCTCTACGAAGATATATCAGTAACTGTTATTTACATGTATTTATTTTACCTTCCTTTCTACACAGATCGTACGACGTGAAAATATCGCCGTACGACGAGATATATCAACGTCACTGTTTATTACATGTATTGATAACCTTTCTTTCTGCACAGATAGTACGACGTGAATATCGCCTCTACGAAGATATATCAGCGTCACTGTTATTTACATGTATTTTTTTACCTTCATTTCACACGATCGTACGACGTGAATATCGCCTGTACGAAGATATATCAGCGTCACTGTTATTTACATGTATTTATTTTACCTTCCTTTCTACACAGATCGTACGACGTGAATATCGCCTCTACGAAGATATATCAGCGTCACTGTTATTTACATGTATTTATTTTACCTTTCTTTTTACACAGATCGTACGACGTGAATATTGCCTGTACGAAGATATATCAGCGTCACTGTGGACGTCCTACGTTGGCGACGTCTATCAGGATTCTACAGCTGCAAACTCCAAAAGAGTGTGCCAAACTCCCCCACGACCCCGTGTCTGGTGAGTTCCGGTTTTACTATCCAGAGGGACGGGATTTAGACCAGTGGTAATGCGCTCGTCTGATGCGATGTCGGTTTGGGATCGATCCCCATCGGTGGACCCATTAGGCTATTCCTTGCCCCAGGCAGTGCACAATGTCTGGCATATCAAAGGCCGTGGTATGTGATATCCTGTCTGTGGAATAGTGTATATAAAAGAGTCCTTGCTACTAATGGAAAACTTTAACAGGTTTCTTCTCTAAGACTATATGTAAAAATTACCGAATGTTACCAAAGAAGAAACTCGCTGCATTTTCCCATTATTAGCAACACATCTTTTATATCCACCATCTCACAGACATCATAGCACATACCACGGCGTTTGATATGCGAGTGGTGATGCATTGGCTGGAACGAACATACAGGCAAATGCGCGCGCCTGGTAATCACTGTGCTATAGATAGCCGTACACTGAATAGTATCTGAGTGGGTCAAAGTTCAAGGTACACCAAAGTTTTCAACACCGCTCTCCTGATGCGCCATCGATCTAGGATCTATCCCCGTCGGTGGGCCCATTGGGCTATTTATCGTTCCAGCCAGTGCTCCAAAACTGGTGTAACAAAGGTCGTGGTATGTACTATCCTGTCTGAGGGGTGGTCCATACAAAATATCCCATGCTGCTAATCGGAAAGAGTAGCCCATGAAGTGAGGACAGCGGGTTCCCTCTCTCAAAATGTGTGTGATCCTTAACCATATTATGTCCGACGCCATATAACCGTAAATAAAATGTGTTGAATGCGCCGTTAAATAAAACATTTCCTTCCTTGTAGTTGCCATTGTGGATGCAATTCAGATGGTACTTAGTTAATTCCCAGGTGTATATTTGAAGGAAGGAGTCTCCAATCTACATCTCCCTCTCTCTGTCTGTCTCTCTGTCTGTCGGTCTGTATGTCTGACTGTCTGTCTGTCTTTATGTCGGACTGTATGTCTGTATGTCTGACTGTCTTTGTCTCTATATCTATGTTTGTTTGTCTGTCTGCGTTTCTGACTGTCTCTGTCTGTCTGTCTGTCTCTCTGTCTGTATGTCTGCCTGTCTGTATGTATGTCTGACTGTCTGTCTGTCTGTCTGACTGTATCTGTGTATCTGTCTGTCTGTCTGTCCCCCCCTCACTCTCTCTCTCTCTCTCTCTCTCTCTCTCTCTCTCTCTCTCTCTCTCTCTCTCTCTCTCTCTCTCTCTCTCTCTCTCTCTCTCTCTCTCTCATTCATGTATCTAGGCTGCGAAAGGTAGCCCAGTGGTGAAGCGCTCACTTGATGCGCAGTCGATTTCGGATCGATCCCCATCGGTGGGCTCATTGGGCTATGTCTCGTCACAGCCAGTGCACTACGACTGGTACATCAAAGGCCGTGGTATGGGCTATTCATGTATCCAAGTTTGATCGGCTGATTTTCCATTATACTAAGTGGTCGTTAAGAATGAGCTCATTTTATCCATTTTATTGCGTATATTATTTCAATTGTGGTTGTTAAACCTCCACTAGAAATGTCCTGTTCCAGTCCACTAGGGGGCCGTTAAGAATGAGCTCATTTGTTCCGTTTTCTTGTGTATATTTCAGTTGTGACTGTGACACCTCCACTAGAAATGACCTGTTCCAATCCCACTGCCCTAATGAACCACGTCTACAACTGTTTATTCAGCAAGCGCGATGGAACAAATGCCGTCTGTAGGTAAGCATGACAGAAACAAACCCAATATTCTCGATTCTTGCTTATCAGGCCAGGGCCTCGTTTTATGAAGCTATCTGAGCGCTAAGATCACGTTACGTGCACACTATAAGGTAGCTATGCATTTAAGGTGATGTTATCGCTGAGATCGATTCGTAAAATGGGGCCCTTGCCTGGCACTTCTAAATCATTTAGAGCCTGAACTCAAGACTCTAATATAGTTTGAGACCTTATCATCATGACAACATCTAGAGTCTGAACTCAAGACTCTAATAGAGTCTGAGACCTTGTCATCATGACAACATTTAGAGTCTGAACTCAAGACTCTAATATAGTTTGAGACCTTATCATCATGACAACATCTAGAGTCTGAACTCAAGACTCTAATAGAGTCTGAGACCTTGTCATCATGACAACATTTAGAGTCTGAACTCAAGACTCTAATATAGTTTGAGACCTTATCATCATGACAACATCTAGAGTCTGAACTCAAGACTCTAATAGAGTCTGAGACCTTATCATCATGACGGTCATACAAATTGCATGCGTGTGATGTCATTTGAGATTGAATTTAGACTCTAAACGTTTTATAAGCACCAGGACCCATGCTCAAAACTCTTAATATAGGCTGAGCCAGTAATATCGTGACAACGCCATACATGCTGTATACATGTGACCTTATTGGGTATTGATTCTGGACTCTAGAAGTCATGTGACGTTATTGGAGATTGAGTCTGGACTCTAGAAGTCATGTGACGTTATTGGAGATTGATTCTGGACTCTAGAAGTCTGAAGGCCTATCTACACGATCGTACATTTGTCCAGAAACATTGTCGAAACAAATGTCCCCCCTGTTGCGCAACACTGTATGACCGTGCAGACCACTTTTCCAAGAAAGTTGTACAAGGCGGGACAACCTGCAAGATTTTGCAATATTTAGCTGCATAATTCATCTTTTGGTCAAATGTTGCAACTTTTCTCCACTCGTAACTAAGTTAATTAATTAATAATCGGTTATTGGATGTGATGACAAACATTTGGTAATTCTGACACGTGGTCATCAGAGGAAACCTGCTACATTTTTCCTAAAGCAGCAAGGGATCATTTATATGTACCATCCCACAAAAATGAAAACACATACCACGGCCTTTGACCGATTGCGGTGCACTGGTTGGATCGAGACCCCCCCCCCCCCCCCACCCCCACCAAATGGATTCATGGAAGCGGTTCGATCCTGCGACGCCAGCACCTCAAGCGAGCACTGAACCGACTGAGCTAAAGAGTCCGTGCACCCAGCTTTTGTACTGCTAACACAGTTATTTTAGACTACGTACGGTCCTGGGATGGGTGAGGTGGAGAACTTAACCCGCACCCCCCCCCAAAAAAAAACAACAACAAAAAAACCCAAACAAAACAACAACAAACAAACAAACAAAAAACAAAAAAACAACAACAACAACACAACCCCCCCCCCCCCCCCCCCCCCCCCCCCAACACCAACAATGAACTAAAAGAAGTGTTTTATATTCTTTTTAGACGTACCCTTCTTTTTGTCTAGGTGGAGAGGATCTTCTGCTTCCACGGCTTCGCATCTATTCTCAACACTGAGTTACTATATTATAGGCCGCCATGGTTTTTTTGTGTTGTTTTTTTCATCATATTAATTATTTTGCTGGGAATAACAGAACGTGGATTGTGCATGCTAAACCTACGTTATAAAAGTCAGATATAAAGCAAATTGTATTCGGTTTACATTATTCAGGTAAAGGGTAGCCATTCCTTTAAATATTGTAGGGTTTACTCTACTCTGTCTCCATCTGTCTCTGCCTCTCCCTGTGCCCCCCCCCCCTCTCTCTCTCTCTCTCCTCTCTCTCTCTCTCTCTCTCTCTCTCTCTCTCTCTCTCTCTCTCTCTCTCTCAGCATAGTCTGGAGTATTTTATTATGTTCTCTCATTTAAGATAGATATATATATATATATATTACTTTATTCTGTCACGAGGGCGGGATTTAGCTCAGTCGGTTGAGTATTCGCCTGTAGTGCTTGCGTCCCAGGATCGAACCACCTCGGTGGATCCATTCAACCAATTTGGGATGTTCCCGTTCCAGCCAGTGCACCATAACTGGTTAACGGTTGTGGTATGTGCTTTCCTCTTTGTATCCCTTGCTATTAATGGAAATATGTAGCGAGTTTCCAAACGTTTGACATTCAATTTAGCCGATGACTAATTAATCAAAGTGTTCTAGTGGTGTCGTTCAACAAAACAAACTTGAACTTTATTTTGTCGCCAGAATTGTATGTATTATGGAGAGAACCTAGTGGATTGGAAACGTTATGTCCAATCTATTTGTCTTTAAAATATGTCTTAATCAGTCTCCTGTATAAATATTCACCATCCGGCCTTTGTTATACATACGGACGTTTTCCTTTTAAACAGTGATTCCTTCTCAAAAGACAAAGCGGCAGTCTGCCTGGTGGGTGTTACCGAACAGTGCTTCAAAACAACTCATCTTTCTGCCGAGAAACTTAACAAGGGAATAGAAAGACTCTGTGAAAATGAAACAGGTGAGTCTTTGGTGATTACAATATGATATAACTATATACACACAGACGCACACACAGACATACCGAGGCAGAGAGAGAGAGAGAGAGAGAGAGAGAGAGAGAGAGAGAGAGAGAGAGAGAGAGAGAGAGAGAGAGAGAGAGAGAGAGAGAGAGAGAGAGGAGAGAGAGAGAGAAAAAAACAGACAGACATAGACAGATAGAGAGAGAGAGACAGACATACATACAGAGAGGGTGGGTGGGGTGTGTGGAGAGACAAAGAGAGAGGGAGAGACAAGGACACACACAGAGAAAGAGAGAGAGAGAGATAGAGATAGAGATAGAGATAGAGATAGAGAGAGAGAGAGAGAGAGAGAGAGAGAGAGAGAGAGAGAGAGAGAGAGAGAGAGAGAGAGAGAGAGAGAGAGAGAGACAGACAGACAGACAGACAGAGACAGACAGAGAGAGATGGGGGGAGGGTAGACTAAGAGAGAGTGGGAAGAAGACAAAATACAGAGACAGGTATTCTGAAAATCATGTTCATTTTATATTTAATATATCCTTATTAGTAGTTGATGCATTTTTTATGTTTTGTATCCACAGATTTCAACTCCACCTGTGTTATGAATTATCTACGTGATGGGCGTCATTGTTTTGACAACACGACTATGACAACAGCAACACCAGAAGGTGTCTGCAAGTAAGAATTTTAATAGAAGTTTGCCATTTTATTGGCGTTAGTGACATACAGTAACCCCACGCCGGAAAAACCCAAACCAATATCACTGTTAATGTGTAATGTCACCCATTTACAGGGTTTGTGTTGTAGTCCTAATGCTTGTAGTAGCCCAAACCAATATCACTTCTAATGTGTAATGTCACCCATTTACAGGGTTTGTGATGTAGTCCTAATGCTTGTAGTAGCCCAGACCAATATCACTGTTAATGTGTAATGTCACCCATTTACAAGGTTTGTGTTGTAGTCCTAATGCTTGTAGTAGCCCACACCAGTATCACTTTTAATGTGTAATGTCACCCATTTACAGGGTTTGTGTTGTAGTCCTAATGCTTGTAGTAGCCATTGACAAGGTTTGTGTTGTAGTCCTAATGCAAACCAATATCACTGTTAATGTGTAATGTCACCCATTTACAGGGTTTGTGTTGTAGTCCTAATGCTTGTAGTAGCCCAAACCAATATCACTGTTAATGTGTAATGTCACCCATTTACAGGGTTTGTGTTGTAGTCCTAATGCTTGTAGTAGCCCAAACCAATATCACTGTTAATGTGTAATGTCACCCATTTACAAGGTTTGTGTTGTAGTCCTAATGCTTGTAGTAGCCCAAACCGGATTTCACCTCCCAATAATTTCGTACGTATGGGAAAAAATATATCACGAAGTAAAGTAAAAACTGAATCCAGCAAACATTAATATACGACCGCAAACACATTCGATATACAACTACTGGTATCTAAACAAGAGAGAGATACATATACATATATATATATATATATATATATATATATATATATATATATATATATATATATATATATGTGTGTGTGTGTGTGTGTGTGTATATATGTGTGTGTAGGTACATACCCTCACCCCCACACACACACTTCCTACGCCAGTGACTACTACTACTACTACTACTACTACTACTTCTAATAATAATAATAATAATACTGCTGTTGGTCTTTCATTTGCGGCTGTTGCAACTACAACACCAACAACAACGTTTACTACTACTACTACTACTACTACTACTGCTACTGCTGCTGCTGCTACTGCTACTGCTACTGCTACTGCTACTACTACTACTACTACTAACTACTACTACTACTACTACTACTACTACCTACTACTACTACTACTACCTACTACTACTACTACTACTACTACTACCTACTGCTACTACTACTACCTACTACTACTACTACTACTACCTACTACTACCTACTACTACTACTACTAGTACTACTACTACTTACTACTACCTACTACTACTACTACTAGTACTACTACTACTACTACTACCTACTACTACTACTACTACTACTACTACCTACTACTACTACTACTACTACTGCTACTGCTACTGCTACTACTACTGCTACTACTACTGCTACTACTACCTACTACTACTACTACCTACTACTACTACTACTACTACTACTACTACCTACTACTACTACTACTACTACTACTACTACTACTACCTACTACTACTACTACTACTACTACTACTACCTACTACTACTACTACTACTACTACTACTACTACTACTACTACTACTACCTACTACTACTACTACTACTACTACTACCTACTACTACCTACTACTACTACTACTACTACCTACTACTACTACCTACTACTACTACTACTACTACTACTACTACCTACTACTACCTACTACTACTACTACTACTACCTACTGCTACTACCTACTGCTACTACCTACTACTACTACCTACTACTACTACCTACTACTACTACTACTACTACTACTGCTACTACTACTACTACTACTACTACTACTACCTACTACTACTACCTACTACTACTACCTACTACTACTACTACTACTACTACTGCTACCTACTACTGCTACCTACTACTGCTACTGCTACTACTACTACTACTACTACTACCTACTACTACTACTACTACTACTACCTACTACTACTACTACCTACTACTACTACTACTACTACCTACTACTACTACTACTACTACTACTACTACTACTACCTACTACTATTACTTCTACTACTACTACTACTACTACTACTACTACTACTACTACTACTACTACTACTACCTACTACTACTACTACTACCTACTACTACTACTACTACTACTACTACTAAACCTTAATACTTTAGTTTGATCATCTACATTACTTTCGTTTCGTTTCATGACACACCATCCCTATAAATTTAAATCATTCATATTTCAGGTATCTCAGTGACGGGTCGAACTGTCTGTTCGGATTGGCTGAGGTTTGCGAGAAGTCTACGTCACGTATTTTAAAAATCATACAAGATCACGTGACACCAGCGGTTTGCAGCCCGCAAATATTGGCCTCTCCAAATCGAGATACTCGACCACATACAGATTCTGGGGCCTGTCTGCAGCCAGTTGTTTTCTTCACTTCACTTATCATGGGGCTGCATGTGATATCATAAAGACAAAAGAACCAATTAAAAAACCAAAAACAACCCTAGTCTAATTTTTGTTTTGCACGTAAACGGAAACACGTAATATCAGTACTACTAACAGTACAACTAATTAATGTTTAATGTGTGTGTTTATATATAGAGCATAACTAGTTAATGGCGTTGGATATCTGCTTTATCCTGTGAAGGTAAGAATGGGAAATTCCGCTGGGCTCCGAAGAGCGGAATTTCTCATACTGTCTGAACAGGATAAAGCAGATATCCGACATCATTAACTAGTTGTTACCTTTATGCTGCAGACCATAATAATTTATGGGAAAAGCTATAATTTCTGTTATTGAGCGATTTTGTAATGTAGCTATGCGTGTGACGTCAAACGTCATATCCTGCTACTAGCTTTATCCGTCACCATA
>NC_054711.1:20115483-20187477 GCF_016097555.1 Gigantopelta aegis
TTGGTTATTGTTGGTTTATAAATGTAATTTAACACGCGTTTGTACCGTGGTAATATTAATAGTAAAAAAAAAAAAAAATGGTTATCAAGGTTGTTTCTTAAAACCTCAGTAAACCGAACACCCCTCTAAACCGAACATTTTATTCGGTCCCAAGGGTGTTCGGTTTAGAGAAGTTTCACTGTATATATATATATATGTGTGTGTGTTTAGAAGTAAGAAGTAGATATATGCATATCAAAGCATGCTGATCAGGACTTATGTAATCAAGATCCATGTAAATAAACTTATAAAAAAGTAATCATATCGTTTGAAATCAAACTAGCTTTTGTTGATTAGATACATGTTCAAACAGAGATGTGTAAGGTAAATGGTATCTAACGGACACGGGCTTAGTGATCTATTTATTAGACTTCGTCAAAACCAATCTTTATTGATGTTGCTAATTTCAATGGATGGCGTGGCTTTGGCATTCCATCATAGTGAAATTGCCAATCGGATGTCTCTAAATCAACCTCTCGACACGTGATGTATAATCTAGTTTACTATCCAATGGATGTACTTATACTGTCTTGAAATTAATACTATGCTTAAAATTCACAAATCGTTCGCATATAAAAGCGTTAAAGCATACAATTTACAAAATATACTGATATGGTCTGTGCCATCTACGTTTATGAATGCCATTGCGATGTTCATCAATTTACATAACATACTGATTTGGTCTGTGTCAGATATGTTAATTAATTCGATTCCAAGGTTCAACAACTTACATAACACACTGATATGTTCTGTGTCAGCTACATTATGGAATTTCATTCCAGGGTTCAACATTTGACATAACACACTGATATGGTCTGTGTCAGCTACGTTAATGAATTTCATGCCAGGTCCAACAATTTATATAACTCTCTGATATGGTCTGTATCAGCTACGTTACTGAATTTCATTGCAGTGTTCAACAACCCACTCAGCACTAGCAGGACCTCTTCAGCTATGTTAATTACGAGTCTAGGGCACCCCCCCCCCAAGATATCCCCAAGATATCCCCCCCCCCTCCCGCCTATTTCTCCCAGGACAATTATGCATTGTTTGCTTGTGTTTTGTTTCTCCTATAAATGTATTATAATTGTAATCTTGTTTATAGAGATGAGCTGTATAGCTAAACGTTAATAAAGAATTTAACTGAACTTGATTTTATACAGTAATAGAGAACCTTTGAAGTAGAAAAGTTACTTTCTAATCCTCTTAATTCAATTTCCAGGTAAGATTAGCACTTTTGCTATTGTCTACTAAAGAGCAATTTTTGAAGTTGCAATTTGTTAATTGTTAATTGTAAATCCTCTTAATTTGATCAGCAAGTAATGACTATATTAAAGAAACAATCAAGGATGCTAAATGGTTATATCAACCTGAGCAACAGCCTGTCAGTGTTGGACTACTCGCGAGGCATTGCACACAACCTGCAAATGTAGACTTTTGAATGTGTTCATGTGTTTGTTTTCAATGTTTTACATAAAATATTATAAAATAATAGTGTTATTTATTTATACCACTAATGATTGGGGGGGGGGGTGACCGGGGGGGAATGACAAAGGGGGAAAATACCAGGGGGGGAAAGACTGGGGGGAAATGACCGGGGGGGGGGGGATGCCCTGCTACTGTTAATTACTTCCCTTGGAGTGTTAAGCAATTCTCAAAACAGACTGAAATGACCTACCACATCGATGTTACTGAGTTTCGTGGCAGTGGTCAGCAATTGTCACAACACACTGACATGGTCTGACACGGCAATGCTAATGAAGTTCCTGGTAATGTTCACCAATTCCCATAACACTGACGTTACTTATTGCATCGATGTTGATGAATTTTCTGGCGGTGGTCAGCAATATCCATACCAGATACTTCAGAAATTGCCATAACATACTGACACGACCTATCACAGCTGTTAATGAAGTTCCTGACAATGTTCGCCGAGTCCCATAACACTGACATGACCTATCATTCAAATGTCAACAAATTTCCTGACAGAGTTCAGGAATTGCCATAACACATTGACATGACCTACCACGGGGTTGTTAATGAAGTTCCTGGCAGTTTTACCCGTGGCTGGCGTGCACACAACACTTTCTGTATCCTTCGCTGTACAGCCTTGTTTTTGGAACCACATTTGAAAACATAACCTCATCAATAAAAAATCTGCTAATCAAAGATGTCTAGCCTGAAATGCTTGAACATAGCACACACATCATTTGCATCCAGGTTATTCTGTTCAGTCCACTTCATGGCGCCTTTTGGAATGCTGTCTTCTTTACATTTCAAGTAATCTATTGAAATGATTTCCAGAAGTTCTGACTTAGACAGCTGAAGAATGTTTTATGTTTGAAGATAATCGTCTAAATTGTTTATCAACTAGGAAAACGCTTCTTGGGACAAATCGCCAAAATTACAGAGAGTTAAGAGCCTCCACCAATCGAGACAGTTATGGACAGTAAGTACCAGAATTCCATGAAGGTAAACGTGACACATGTGTTTAACGTAATCAATGTGCATCACCTCTGCAGCATCTAAAACCTTGCATGCAGTTTTCATTCTTGAGATTCACTCTGCAGAAAAAAAAAGATAACAAATTCAGAATGTCTTGAAATACCGACAAAGATATAAAGGGAAGGTTCAAGGCGTCCACCCCACTCTCAGTCGTACCTGAAATAGGCAAGGATATAGGGCCGATAAAATGATATGACTTGTGATTGTTGCCCCATCCTTGCATACAACGTGCAGGTCACAGAACGTACCACTGGTAATCTGTTCATGAAGGGTTACAAGGAGATTGGCTTGAGCATTCTCCATTGCGCACAACAAATACGAAACTGAAATCAAAGACGATTTTGTAAATGCATGGTATTTTTTTATTCTTATCAACAGAATAATGCTGACTGATTTATCATTAATTAGAAAACTAAATATACCATTGATATCAATTTGGCGAATGTATAGAATAAGATGAGTTTGACTTTCCCCCATTGTATTCAAAGCACACTGAACTGAACTAAATTGAATTACATTTTATTTTCTGTTTACGCCAGCCGAACAACTAATGCGACGAGAATCGATTTGTAAGACCGCTGAGGAGATAGCATCTGGACAGTCGTAGAAGTCATGAGAGCAGAATGTTTGTTGCGAGTCGGTAGTCTGTGACTAGCTTAACGGACACGGGTTTAGTATTCTATTTATTACACATCATCAAACACAATCATTGTTGAAGTTGCTAATTTCATTGATGATATATAAGAGTTATGGGACGACATATAGCATAAATATGTTACATTTAGTCACGTTATTATAATTTTATTACACTTAGTTGATTTATTATGAATCTGTTAAATTGTAGTTACTTAAATATAAAGCTGTTATATTTAATGGATTTTTTATATAAATACGTTGCCTTTAGTTACTTTATTATAAATCTGTTACACTTATTCACTCTATTATAAATATGTAACATTTATTCGCTTTATTATAAATATGTTACATGTATTAGCTTTATTATTATTATGTTACATCCGTTATATTCACTTTAGTACCAACGTGTTACACACATCTGTTTAATGTATTGTGCTGTTACATTTAAAGCTAACATGTATTATTTAAAAAATAGTGTAAACCTACTCGATATTTTAGAAGTACTTTACTTACCTCCGCTGTTATTACAGAGTTAATAAGCTGGTAGAAAAAAAGAAAAAAAGCTGTCTATTTTTATTAAATCAAATGTGTATTGAAACACGATCTGTCAAGACACCCAATAGCCGATGTATTTTTCGTGCTGGGGTGTCGTTAAACATTCATTCATCCATTCGATCTGTCAAGTTAGGAGTAGTGCCACCTCAAACTATTAACTATAAACAACATACGTCGCCGACACTGTAATACAACAGTCATCAATAACATAATAAAGAACTTTGACCTTCAAATAAAACACCATATATTATTGTTCTTCTGACCTGCATCAGTGGAACAATTCTGACGCGAACGGACTTCCAACTGCTAGGTACTTGGTTCGCATCCCAGTTCCTACTCAGTTAGTTTTAAGCACTGGGTGCGGACGTGTAAGGCCAATACACCGACTAACAACTACTATACACAATTTGCGTCCGACGGGAACCCATGAATTGGTATGCAACTTGGCAATGGATACAGTTTAAACATTATTATGTTTTAAACTCACACCAACTCAAATAACATGTTTTTGAAAAATAAATTAATGTAAATTAAAAAAAAAAAACCATTACTTTACAAATTGCCATCAAATGGAATACGTTTAATTTTCTATTTTGATTCAGGTATGAAGGCAACTGTTGGAACAGCGAAGGTAAGCACGCATAGATCTACCACTAGTCGATTGCATCAGTGACAATACAATTGAGGCTGCATACCTTGGTTTTTCTAGCATGTTGTCTTCACCCCAGTGATAACAAAATGAGATTTAATCTTTACAATTTGTACCCATTATGGAGTTACATGCCAATCCATCGGTTCTCTTCTGACACAGACTGTAGCAATCACCAACCCATGTCCTGTAAGGGAAGCCCAGATATCCAAGCTGCGTGTGCCTGGGAACGCGTGCTTGAACCTTATTGGGGGGGGGGGGGTAAATAAACACGTGCATATTGAAACCAGCCTTATAGTATAGTTCCTCGCCGGGACCTCGAATGGTTTACCCAACCAGTGGATGTCAGCGCGCGGTAAATGGTTAATTGATATATATTTTATTTCCCCTTCGATTACAGTCGTGTTTGAACTAAATGTTGTTTTGTTTGTTTTTTAAATATTTATTTTCCCCAGTCCATTCTGACCATGTCAAGGTTGGGGAGCCTTGACTTTCATGGCCTTACATCAAAGTAATATAACTTATATACAAGTACATATATCTAATTTGTTGTATAATAATGTTATATAGTCATATATAACAATTTGATTCATAAATGCATTTGTAATGTTTCTGTATAAATTAAAGATTGGTTAAAAAACAAAACAAATTGCTACGACGCATATAATGGAAAGGACTGGGAAATATAGAAGAAGAAAGAAGATATAAATGGTTAAACCACATAATAATAAATTGATAAATAAATAAATAAGCAAACAAACAAACAAACAAAACAAAACAAAACGAAACAAAACAAATAAATAAACAAATAAAATAAATAAATAAATAAATGCGGGGGGGGGGGGGGGGGGGGGGGTAAATCTATACTAGCGCAAAACGAAAAAGACCTGGAATTCGAAACAAGCTATTGTTAGGAAATACGTTTCAGTCAAAGATATTAAGCCATTGTTGATTAACAATTTCGTAATTGCAATTCTTATATAAAATAAATCTTTCTATTTCAAACTTGTTTCGCAAAATGTTTTTAACTCCATTGATATTTAATATTTGTTTCTGTACTTTCATACAGTAGATATACTATTTAATGTTGATAATCAACCAATTTACAAAGTTACTATTTTCGTTATTGATCATACCAAACATAACAATATCTTGACTAAAAATAATGTCAATTCCTGTTTCAGTCAATATCCATTCTCGTATTGATTCCCAAATGTGGTTAACCTTGTTACAAAAGATGTAACGTTTCACATCAATAGACTGGGTCAATTTTCAAAAAAATCTTAACCCCGAAGGCAAATGGTGTTAATTTAGGGCATACAAGATTTTTAGCGGTATTGAGGGGTGCTGAACTCAAATCTGCTGTATGGCCAGCTCAAAAATGGCCGATAATGCCTCAAAATTGAGAAATCCAAGATTGCCACCACCGCCGGGCTGAAATGTATTTATGTACATATCATTTTGACTAAACAAGGTAGAAACTTTAATAAAATGTGCGTTTGTAGGTTTTCATATATGAGAATCCAATGCCATATTCAGTTTTGAGATCAAATGTCAAGAAACTGCTTGAAACTCATATTTATTGCAAAAATGGTCGTTTTTAACGTTGACTAATTCACCAAACTACACGTTCGAAAGAGCTGGTGAACATGTTTCACAAGGCAGGTCATGTCATGAGTTACCGTGAAGTAATCAAACTTGACACTGCACTGGCCAAGAAGACATTAGAGACCATGGATGACGACGGTGCTGTCTAGTAAAGGGTCGCTTTGTCCATTTCTTGACGGACAACGTCGACATTAATGAGTACACTCTGGACGGAAAAGGAACTTTCCATGCCACTCAAGTGGCTGCCTGGCAACGTGGTCCACCTGGAGGTGATCTCCTCATTGGAATAGACATTTCCAAGACAGAAACATTACACATCCCCGAGGTGATGACTGACATCATACTTGCACCAAACAGAGGAATCAAAGAGTGTCCATTCAGCGGTGTGATCGCAGCTGATTGTTTCACACAGTCACCTGAGGAATGTCCCTCAGCACAGAATGCACATGCAACTGACATGGCCTTCATCTTGTCCCGGTTATCTTACAAACCAATGCCTTCCTGGACATTGTACAACCAAAAGGCGAGCACAGTCAACCCGGAGAAAACTACAGTAGGGTACCTACCTATCATACGTTGAACAGTCACAAAGCGAGTGCTCCATGTAGCCAAATCGATGGAACAGCTGGAACTGAAGTGGTCGGTAGAAGAGTACAAGGACATACTTATACCTTGCATTGGAGGACTTCACATTGCCATGAACTTTCTGGGTGTAATAGGATGACACATGAGTGAGTCTGGTCTGAGCGAGCTATGGGTAGGGTGTGATCTTTTTTGAGACAATGCTGCGCAGCATGTCATGGCAGGAAAGGGGTATGCATGTGCCATCAGGACGCACAAACTTACCCTACAGGCTCTTTGGCAAATACTCCTTCCACGGCTATATACGTACCTGGATGGGGTTGATGCTACACTGAGAGTGGTACTCTCAGATGTCTGCACATCCATAGACACCGATCACATTGCACAGATGGTCGACAAACTGACTACCGACAGATTTCAGCAGCCCATGAAAGACTTCGCTGCAGCTCTTGCAGTTGATGACCTGAATGCTGAATTCTGGTGGGACTATATGACTATGGTCAGCATCCTACTCTGCTTCACAAGAGCGCAACGTGATGGATCATGGGATCTCCACCTATATGCGTTCAAACGTATGCTGTCATTCCTCTTCAGGTACAATCATGTTAACTACGCCAGATGGGGGTACTGTGTACCTGGCTGAGATGTCGGTTCTCCCACCAGAAGTCCTCCTTGAGTTCCAGGAAAGCAACTTCGTAGTAAAACGCACAGATCGACGCTTCAATCAGGTTTCGCCAGACCAAAGTACGGAATGGCTAAATGCTACAGGAAAGAAGAGTGGGGGCTTAGTAGGTATCACCAGAATAGTATCTGCACTCAGTAGATGGACATTTTCGTATAATCTGAGAACGGTCATAGCTTCTCAGACTACAGCAATGCTTAGACTGACAACGGACGATGAAGACGATGAGTACACACACAATGAGTGCACGAAAAGTAGGATGAGAAAAGACGACTCTGATGAAGGCAGCATAGTTCGTCGAAACAGCATGGCGTGTTTCAAGATGGCAGTGACACATTGAAGAACATAATCAAGAAGGATGTGGTGACGACTGAGATTCAAGAATCTCTGCTTAGAGCAGAACACCTTGGACAGGCGCAAATGAAAGTCTTCGTGGACAAACGTCTGTGTGAGCCTCCAGATAGTGACCAACACCTGGATCCAAAATCACCTATTCAAAAGAATAAGGCCAAGACATTTGCCTCTCTGTATGAAGTCGTGCAACCTTCCAAGGGCAAGCAAAAGCTTACCAAAGTGGACAGGAACATTCTACAAAGGCTCATACCAGCTTATACAGCAGGGCGCGAGGTAAACCTCGAAAACATCCTCCAGCATGAATTCATGACCGTCCCATTATCTTTGGCCACACGTAGTGGTAGTCTACATTCCACCGACAAGTCTATGTTAGCAAACATACTGACGCAACAAGTCCAAATCCCTGCAAATGTTACTCTCGATGAACCCAGCTGTCTGCTCATTGATGGCCAAGCACTCGTGATGGCACTTGGAAAGCCACCTGACATTAGAAGGTTTTGTGACTATGCCAACACCTTTGCTAACACTGTGTTCAAGATGGGAGCAAAATACCAGAGGATCGACGTAGTCTTCGACAGGTATCAAGCCGAATCAACCAAAGCAGGCACAAGGACCAAACGCAAGCAGCGCCACCGACCGGTACGTCGTAAAATAGAAAACGATCCATCAGTTCCTCTCCCATCAAACTGGTCTAGCTGTATGGCACTCGATGGAAATAAAGCAGATCTCGCTCTACTACTTTCAAACCATCTGATTGAACACAGCCCGACAGATGAACCAGTGGTTGTAGTAGCAGGGGGGTTCGCCGAAGCGACCACTGTCAAGTCATCTAATCCAGATCTCGATGTCTCCTCTCTGAGGGCTGAACACGAAGAAGTTGATACCCGGCTGGTTTTGTACTGCATCCATGCTCATATCAAAACGATAGTTGTGTCAGTGCGTGACACAGATGTGCTTCTTCTACTCATAGCACACTATGACAGCATGGGATGAAAGCTCGGACGTCGAAGGCTCCAAAGTATTCCCCAGTACATGAAATTCGCATGTTGCTATCTGCTGATCAAGTGGACACACTGCTTGCCTTCCAAGCCATGACCAGCTGTGATAGTGTGTCTTAGTTCAGTGGTCATGGTAAGAAAATCACCTGGACGGTGTTCCAGCAACATCACACTGATCTGATCGGCCTTGGCAAGGGCACTCTCACCGAAAACATAGCTATATCAGCAGAGAAATGCATCTGTAAGATATATGGCGTGCCCGAGGTTGATACATGCAACAAAGCACGAGTCAAGTTGTTTTGTATCGGTCGTCCACAAGAGACTCTGCCACCAACCTCAGATGCGACAAAGTTTCACATCATGCGTTCACACTAACAAGCAAGTGTCTGGAACCAAGCACACTCGCCATATCCTTACCTTCCTCCAGTGACCGAAATGGGATGGATGCACCTGGACTGTCAGTTAGTGTCACGGCTACTCTCTCTGCCACCTATCCCGAAATCTTGCAGGGAGATCACATCGTGTGGTTGTACGAAGGGGTTCCTCAGCCAAAACTGCAGCAGCAGGAAACTTGGCAACAACTGCCGGAATACTCATGACGACCAGGAATAAGTTCATGTGTGCACATCTACCTGTGTGTACACACACTGAAGGGACTGTATAATAACGCTTAACAGCAGATATGATCAACTCATGCAATATGTTTCCTGCCAACATTTTAATCATATGTAGTGTGCCTCTGGGCTGTTAAAAAATGGGCGGTCTGTGTTCCTGGTGGGGAGGGGATGGGGCTTGTGGATCATTTCTGGTCAACGAATTATTCAATGTTAAAAACGACAATTTTTGCAATAAATATGAGTTTCAAGCCAGTTCTTGACATTTGATCTCAAAACTGAATATTGCATTGGATTCCCCATATATGAAAACCTACAAAAGCACATTTCATTAACATTTCTACCTTGTTTAGTCAAAAATGATATGTACATAAATACATTTCAGACCAGCGGTGGCGGCCATCTTGGATTTCTAAATTTTGAGGCATTATCGGCCATTTTTGAGCTGGGCATACAGCAGATTTGAGTTCAGCACCCTTCAATACCCCTAAAAAGCTTGTACGCACTAAATTAACACCATTTGCCTTCAGCACTTTAAATATGCACATTTTCACAAATTCTGCCGTCTAGAATCCACGTAATGTATTATATACAAAAATGTATTAGTAGTTAAGATTATGTGTACTATTCTGTACTGAAACCATGATAATGTTGTGTCTTTTACACATCGAAAATGAATAACATAATACTTTTCCCATTTCTTTGTATCATACATGTATCCTTCATTTGCATATTTCAATTGTGCTTTTGGAATGACAGTTTGTGATTTTAACATATCATACATATGTTTACAACTGCTTTTGTCTTTTAATAAATGTTGTATCTTAAACGGGAAAACAGGATTTTAAAGATTTTTGAAAGTGTCATCGTTTATGTTTTCTAATTTGTTTATAAATTAGTTAACAGCATTTGTTATTGACGCATATTCCAAGAAATTTATATTTATATGATATTTTGTTATAAACTGTTCGTATGTTAAAACATCACCTTGTTCGTTTAATAAATCATTAATAAATGTGATACCATTATTGATATAATGTTTGTATATAAATGGTTTGTTACCTATACAATTTTGCTGTTATTCCAGATATTAATACTTAATATATCATCCACACTTTGTGGGTTTTAAACTTTTTGTATATCTTTCCAGCTGGAGAGTGTTTCTCTCCAAAACCAATTGCGAATATGTTCTATTTTGCGCGTTAGGAAATAATCACCTTGTTTAATCATGTCAGTTAACAATATGTTTGTAACTGACTTAAACAAAGTGATCCACTTTGAGTTATTTAAAAACATTCTTCGAATCCATGTACATTTCAATGCTGTTATAAAATTATTTATGTTTATCATTTTAATACCACCCCTTTCATAATCTTACGTTATTAAATTTCGTTTCAATTTTTCAGTTTTACTCTGCCAGATAAATTTAAAAACTAATGTATTTATATGTTTTATCAGAATTTCATTTGGATTCGGTAAAGCTATTACTAGGTGAGTTAACTTTGGCATTATTAACGTTTTCAATACTGTTATTCTTCCTAAAACCGTCAATCTTCTGCAGGACCATACTCCCATCAATTTTTGTACTTCTGATATTTTTTAATCATAATTCAGTTCGACTATATGTTCCATGTTCACTGGAAAGTTGATACCAAGCAGGTTAAAATGAGTTTGACCCCATTCTAACTTCCATCTGTGTTTGAATTAAATTGATTGAGAGTATAGTTTCTAAATATGTTCTGAAATTTATAATCAGTCATTTTGATTTAATAAAATACATAACACCACCACTGTTTCTACTTTTGTTAACAATAGTTCGTTTTGTTTAACGAAACCACCAGAACACAATGATTAATTAATCACCGGCTATTGAATATCAAACACTTGGTAATTATGTCTCGTAGTCATCAGAGGAAATCAGCTAATTGTTTTTTCATCATCAGCAAAGGGTATTTTATATGCACTTTCCCACAGACAGGAAAACACATATCACAGCTTTTGACAAGTTGTGGTGCACTGGTTGAAAAGGAAAAAAAAGCTAATCAGTTCAATGGATCCACCGAGGTGGTTTCATCCTGCGACGGAAGCACCTCGGGCGAGCGCTCAACCGACTGAGCTAAATCCCGCCCATTTTATTTAAAGATACAGTTTCACCTTATGCACACAATGATAGTGTGCAATATCAATTATAAATACCAACTAAACACATGCCAATAAAAGACCGAGGCAAGCCCAAACTAATATACACCATTTATTATTACTATTTTACAAAGGTGAATATTTCTGTTTACAAATGTGGAATTTAAAATCCACGAATGGCGTAAACTGGCAGCAGGACATTTTCCTCTTTGAGAAGCCAAGGGGAGGCCACTGGTGGTTGCCAGGAGAAACATTCATACTGGCTAACCAGCCGACCCAAGAAGAACACACAAAAACAGATAAACATATGTCCAACACTATATAGTCTCGATATTTATGTATATTTGCTTCTTCTTCTTTTTTTTCTCTCTTTTTTTTTTTTGCTCAAGTCAATAAAATGTTTGTTTTTTTTCATTCTTAAGACTATCCAGAATTAGAAATCCATCTTAAAATTCAAAATAGCCACCATTTTAATATATTGTTCCATATATCACAACTCCCAGTAAACATAGAAAACGATTTTTTTGTTTGTCTATGTGCATTTCTGCAGTCATGAATGTACTGTTGATATTATTATAGTCATCCAGTCATGACAACCATCTTGAAATTCAAAATGTATATCTTAACTCCCTGTTGACGTAGAAGCAGACTTATATCTGTATATGTACATTTCTAGGATCAACAAATTAAAATGGGTAACGTTTTTGTAACCATCCTCCCGTTATTGCAACCACCTTCGAACTCAAAATAGCAACCACATAGAAATCTAAATGGCCACCAAATTAAACATTTGACAAATACTTTTCCTCCTAGTCCACATACATTTTATATCAAATAATTAAAAAAATTGCATCAGTAATGACTTTCATATTTAACATTTTAAAGTAATGAAATAGAGGAACATACCAGGTGTAAACTGTAAATCACAATTAGCCAATTGTTATTTTTGTTATACAAAGTAGCTACAACATTTAGTATCTGGTTAATAAACTGTTGTTTAAATGAAACATTTCTCAATAATTTCAAATGTCCTACTTATCTGAACATTGGCTCAAACTACGTTTCTTCCAATGTGTCCCCTGATTGGGTATCTACTTTGTCTGCAATGACATGCGTATTGCAGCAGTCTTCACCAGTAACACTTGTAGAGTGCTATACATTGCAGGTTGTATTTCTCTTGCAGGTCCATCTACCTGAACACTTACTGACACCACAGTAACATCTGATCAGTTCTATCACAGCCTCTGGTTACAGGTTCATCTACCTGAAACTTACTGACACCACAGTTACATCTGATCAGTTATATCACAGCCTCTGGTTACAGGTTCATCTACCTGAAACTTACTGACACCACAGTTACATCTGATCAGCTATATCACAGCCTCTGGTTACAGGTTCATCTACCTGAACACTTACTGACACCACAGTAACATCTGATCAGTTCTATCACAGCCTCTGGTTACAGGTTCATCTACCTGAAACTTACTGACACCACAGTTACATCTGATCAGTTATATCACAACCTCTGGTTACAGGTTCATCTACCTGGACACTTACTGACACCGCCGTTACATCTGATCAGTTCTATCACAGCCTCTGCTTACAGGTTCATCTACCTGAAACTTACTGACACCACAGTTACATCTGATCAGTTATATCACAACCTCTGGTTACAGGTTGATCTACCTGAACGCTTACTGACACCACAATTACATCTGATGCGCTTCTATCAGCCTCTGAAACAGATTCCGTCTCCTGAAGATTGCTGACACCACAGTTAGTAAAGGTGTGTTCTATCACAGCCTCTGGTTAAATATTGATCTGTTAATACTTGGGTGACACCACGGTTACATCTGATCAGTTCTATCACAGCCTCTGGTGGTTCATTACTTGACTTGCTGACACCACAGTACATCTGATAGTTCTATCACAGCCTCTGGTTACAGATTGATCGAATACGACACAACAGTTAACCTGATCAGTTCTATCACAACCTCCCAACCTGCCGTTACTGACACCACCGTTGCATCTGATCAGTTCTATCAGCTTGCTTATGGTAACCTGAAACTTACTGACATTACATCTGATCAGTTATATCTCTTCTGGAAGCGACTGGCACACCGGGGATCATTCTATCTTCTGAAGGTTTCTACCTGAAACTTGCTGAGTTACATCTGATCAGTTCTATCAGCCTCTGGTTTATTGATCAGCACACTTACTAACAGGTTACATCTGACAGTTCTGCCTCTGGTTACATTGAACCTGAATACTTGGACGAGTTACGATCAGTTCTATCACAGCCTCTGGGGTCTACCTATATGACAGGATACAGCGATCAGTTGGCCGTTGCCACCTGGACACTTGTTGAAGGCGCATTACCATTACATCATTCTTGAAACAATCTACCTGATTGCCACAAAATCTGATCACCAAACTACAATTACAACCCACAGATCATCAGCCTCTGGTTACAGGTTGATCTACCTGAACGCTTACTGAGAAGCTGTACATATTTCTGATGGGTTCTGTAAAGCACATTTGGCAAATACTCTAAGGCAACATCCTCTACAAATCTCACCTTTGACAAAAAAAAAAAACAGAAAAACAAAACCACAGTTACATCTGATCAGTTCTATCACAGAGACAATTAGTTAGATTGTATATACATGTATGGCTAACATTATTGATTCAGTGTGAAACTTGTTCCCGTTTCTCTGTTCAAGTTACCAGCTATTGTTCCTAAAAATCTTTCCTAGTTATCACTGTGGAGGGAATCTAAGACAATAACAGACATTACCAATCTTCACCGGATTTATGTTTGAACTTTTTTTTTCTATAAAAAAAATGGTGGATTTGTTCTTTACATTTGTGTCTCAGATTTGGGTGTTAAGAGCAGTCGTCAAAAGTCGTACGGTTGAACTTTTGACCCAACTGGTGAAATTGCCTAATTTTATCACAGTATATCTCCTGGACATATTTGAGTTGATAGACTCTCAGCCCTGGTTTTCGCAACACACCTAAGACACACATTTTGAGTGGTGGTATATGCATATAGTAAAGCAAGACATAGAGAAAAAAAATCTACAGCTGTTTGTATGTTTTTCCCCTACTCCAAATAACAATCCGGTGAAAATATGTGACGAAATATGAGAAAAGTGCAAATTGTTCAGTAAAGCAAAGGATACAACTTGCAAGACGGCCAATTTCTCATGACCCAGGATGGGACTACATCAAGAAATAGCACACCAAGCAAAGTGGTGGTATGTATTGCAACAGAAAACTATGTTTATTAAAGGTGGTATGTGGTCAGCTCCAGTGGGACTATGAGAACTTGTTTTACCTTTGGTTTCTGTCAGGGTAACCACATGATTATGACAAGCCCGTTCGGAACACATTGACTGTTTACGGTTTTCGGGTATCTCAAGCAGACTGGTTATACAAGTGTAGACGTGAAATCAATGCCGGAACTAGCCTAATAGTAACTGGGAGCAGGGGGTGTGGGGAGGAGTAGATACAGATTGGGACTCAGTAGTACAGGGTCTTCACCAGATGAGAAGAGAGAAAACACGTCCCTGTTTGGCCGGCCAAGATCGCCAACAAATCGACAAGATCGGTACGTTGTCAATATGGCCCTACGACAACGTACTGACACGGCAATAAGATTAAGAAACAATCATCGAACTGCTACTGGTACCCAAGTGTCAGATCAAACTATTCGTAACTGTCTAAGAGAACAACACTTGCGCAATCGACGACAAGCAGTTCGCCCACCCCTTCTGCCACGCCATCGAGCCGTACGTCGCGAGTGATGTACACGTCGTCACTGGGCACGTCAACAGTGGAATAGGGTTCGTTTTACTGATGAGTCACGGTTTACATTACAGTGCAATGATGCCAGGATAAGAGTCTATCGCCGACCAGGTGAACGGTTTGCTGACGTCGACGTTCGACAACGTCACAGATATGGGGGTGGTAGCGTAATGATCTGGGGAGGGATTTCTTTTCACCATAGGATTGCCCTTTACCTTGTGATGGGAAATCTGACTGCTGTTCGATAGAGAGATGAAATTATTCGTCCTTCGGTAATCCCTGCACTTTGAACCATGGGCCCAAACTCCGTCCTACATGATGATAATGCGCGGCCAGGGTGGTAACGGAGTTCTTACAGTAGCAAGGGGTCATGCGGATGGATTGGCCGGCATATTCCCCTGACTTGGCACCAATAGAGTTTGCTTGGGACGAGTTGGGAAGAAGACTGCGTGACAAGTATGCCCCCGCTAACAATATCCAAGAATTGGCACAGAATCTCCAAGCAGAATAGCAAGCAATCCCACAGAGCTTCTTCCAGAGGTTGGTCAGCAGCATGCGACGTCGTTGTGCTGAATGTCTTCGAGCAAGAGGTGGTTTTACTCATTACTGAAATTGACCTCACTTGTTTGACTTTTATTTTTCAACCTGTTCATTGTTAACGAGTTCTATCAAATATTGCACCATCTTTAAAGCATTTGTTTTTATTGATTCATGCGTACCAATACGTTGTGTAACAAAAATACACTTTACACATGTGTATTCTGTAGTAGTAAATGTACAGTACAATAAACTACTGACCCTTAACTTGTTTTGAGTAGTATAAAACATAATTAAAACGAACAAAAATCCCAACCCAAGATAACAAAGAGACAAAAAGATAAAAATACCTAGCTCTGAATTTGTATTGTTCATAAAAGTGGTAATTGTATATTGCTTATTGATGTCAGAAAGCTCTACATACAGACACAGACTTGGACATACACCCCCCCCCCACCCCCACCCCCACACACCCCCACCCCCACCCCCCACCCCCCCCTCCCCCCACACACACAATATTCACCAAATACATCGCCTGATGTAAACAATAGAAATATTCAGCCAGTGTTTTGCGCATAGTCAGTTATGGTTTCTATAAAATTTGTAACGGGTACAAATAGACACAACCGTTGCATATTGACACACAACCAGCTTCTACTCAGATGTGTCGCAAATTCAACATTTTATCCTCATAATTTACATCACTCTCACACATGAAGGCGTACATGCAGGAACTTATTCAGAAGGGCGTTCGAGTCATGTTCCTCCGGAAAACATTAAAAAAGGAACTTTCCGCATCGGGTGTTAACTGGGAAATGATAAGTAATAAAGTTAGATAGTTGTATTATAATATTATTGTTTTCTGATATCGAGTCGTGGTATGTGTTGTCCTGTATATGAGAAAGTGCATATAAAATATCCCTTGCTACTAATGGAAAACTGTGTCGTTTCTCCTGTCTATATGTCACATTACAAAATGTTTGGCATCCAATAGTCGATGATTAGTGATGTCTAGGTTTTATGGTGATGACGACGTCGACGATGATGATGGTGATGATGATAATAGCGGTGGTGGTGATGGTGGTGATGATGATGGTGATCAGATGAAGATGACATGATTAGTAGCAATTTATCTTTTATACACAGTTTCCCACAGACATCATAGCACATACCACGATATTTTGGACAACACATAAGTGTTTAAGACGAACCATCCGTAATCTCACAACTGATCTAACACATGCATTCCTTTCTAGACCATTGGGCTATTTCTCGTCCCAGTCAGTGCTCCACAACTGGTGTAATAAAGACCGTGGTATGTACCATCATGTTTGTGGGATGGTGCATACTAACTACCCCTTGCTGCTAATCGAAACGAGTAGCCCATGAAGTGGCGACAGCGGGTTTCCTCTTTCAACATCTCTGTGATCCTTAACCATATGTCTGACGCCATATGACCGTAAATAAAATGTGCTGAGTGCGTGATTAAATAAAAAATTTCCTTCTTTCATTCATTTCTAAATTAACGACAAAATTCATTTGTACTGAAGTAATTATTTACTTTTTCTTGTGAAACGTCTCTTGTGAAACGTAAAACTTATACATTGAACTACAACCCGAAATACGTTACATCCAAATAATTTCATTTATACTATTTGTAGGTATATTTTATTAATAAATCCAAAAAGGGTGTTTGCCAATTTCACATGTGACGTCACAGTTTGAGTTTGGATTGCACCTCCGTATTAATAAAGAAGGGCCCGCAATTCTAATGATTCCGCGATAAAGATGTTCTATGTATTTTTCAGCAATGATTTTTAAGGTAACCACTGTTTATGTCGAATGGAAGGTACATGTTTTGTGTTCTTTGGTTATTTATTGTATCTATTTGTCCGTAGTAATGTATGACAAATAAATGTAAACATTAAAATAGCAATCTTTGAGAATGCAGATTTACCAAGTAACTGGCTTTGGTACAATACAAGACTTGACAAGTATTTTAATCCAAAATTGCTTTGACTTTAATCTGACGATATAATCCTAAGACGAACAGGCCACTGAGAACTGAAAACATATTACATGCATGCCATTGTATTTGCCTTACCCATTACAATCAAGCATATGATGTTTGAAATGGAATGCGTAAACGACAAATGGGTTATACAATTGTTCTTGCAATTGTCTGATTTAAAACACCTTGCTATTCAAGCTTGATTTTTTGTTTTTGGTGTCATCAGACTGTATACAATTATGTATAATAAAAGGCAAGTTGCCATTAAATACACCTTGAGAAAACAAATAATCACTATGTAAAGTACAAGTCACAAGTATAATTATATATGAAATATATATATATCTAAATATCTAAAATTAAACATCAGGGTTTTTATCTGGACAAAACAAAAATTCTTAGTAATTTTTTCATACATTTAAATATGCTTCTTGTGAGATTAGGTTTTCTTTTTCTTTCTTTCCTGTCTTTTGTTTTGTTTTGTGTGTTTGGTTGGTGGGTTTTTTCGTTGTTTTTTGTTTGTTTTTTTATGGGTTTTTTTTTTTGGGGGGGGGGGGGGGGTTTTGATTTGTTTTGTTTTGCTTTTTGTGGTTAATCTTATTGTGAAATTTATTTACCACATGCAATTCATATTATGCTAGTGTCGTAATAAAACCCTGATGATTTATATTTATTTTAAAACTCAAATAGTACAAGTGATTAGTAAATACATATAATAAGTGTAACGCAAAAGTGAAGATAACCGCTACTATATTATTATGTTCATTAAAACAACACACACCAAAACCAAACATCAACTCAGGAATGTCCCTTTAATAGAAAAAAATATTATACAGAACCTTGTAAAAATAGTTTCATGAATATATCGTTCTTATAAGGAATGAAGATAAACTATCTGATTCCTATTACTCAAAATGATGTATAACGTGGTTTATATCGTTTCTGTTTACATGGCATTGTATGTAATATCATATCTGATTCCTATTACTCAAAATGATGTATAACGTGGTTTATATCGTTTCTGTTTACATGGCATTGTATGTAATATCATATCTGATTCCCATTACTCAAAATGATGTATAACGTGGTTTATATCGTTTCTGTTTACATGGCATTGTATGTAATATCATATCTGATTCCCATTACTCAAAATGATGTATAACGTGGTTTATATCGTTTCTGTTTACATGGCATTGTATGTAATATCATATCTGATTCCCATTACTCAAAATGATGTATAACGTGGTTTATGTCGTTTCTGTTTACATGGCATTGTATGTAATATCATATCTGATTCCTATTACTCAAAATGATGTATAACGTGGTTTATATCGTTTCTGTTTACATGGCATTGTATGTAATATCATATATGATTCCCATTACTCAAAATGATGTATAACGTGGTTTATGTCGTTTCTGTTTACATGGCATTGTATGTAATATCATATCTAAAGTATTTGTCTTAAAAACAACACTGTAGTGAAAACTATACACAAAGTTGGCATCATAATAAAACAAACTCCTCAAACATTGTTTCCAGGAACATGCCGATAAATATTAGATTGTGTAGATCGACATTTAGTATAAAACATTACATTATAAATCACTGTTGATAAACTACAGATTACAAACTATATTAATATAATGCAGCTGGAAAACGTTCAAGTGCACTAATGCAATGTATGGAATGAACTGCAAATCCCGCAAATGGTTGAAATATGTGACTCATGTGGACAAACATAAATTGTGCAAATCATGTCATATGTACGAAATTACCAGTGAATGGACTATTCAAAATTGTCTTTCAATACCAATTAATAACCCTGTAGAGTCAGTGGAAACCTTGAGTATTTTTAATATGACAAATATCAGCCGAGTCAATAAATCGGTAGTTGCCAATTACCTAAACGAGGTGGATATTTTACATATTAACAAAAACACGAGTAGGTAATTATATTTGTTGTTTAACACTTCTAAAATAGCATGTTATCACTATTATAACGTTACCTCCATCGGTAATATGAAATCATCACGATTAGCACGAATGAAGTCGGACATGACGCACTTCGCTTAAATCACAAAACAGAACTTTATTTGCTCACGTATTACCATACGGCGATACACGGATGGGATTTACAAACATTTTGTGCAGCTGCAGTAAATAAAAAATAGTATAATTAACTGGTAACAATAGCGCAAAACACATTATATAGTGTAGTATATATATACAATACGTCCTAATATCTAGTTTAAAACCAATCTTTAAATACAATGTTAACATGATCTACAAACTATGTGTAGATGCAGAAATAGTATAATACATTAACAACTACAGCACAGTAGAACATAACATGGTTTACAGTAATACTTATACAATTCGAAATATATATATATATATAATTAGAATGTAATAATCTATGAAAATACACATGTTTAAAGGGTCATTCCTGGGATTGCTGCACTTTTTAAGATGTTATCGACTAACAGAAACTTTTTAACGCCTATAATTACATATCAAATATAGTTTTTCTCCATAAAATGTTAGTGGCTATATATTAAGCGTGCTTCTGATCGTTCTAATATTTGTACTAGGTTAATTTCATTTTATTTCCTAAAATATTTAGTTTTCGTATGTACAACATTATTTGACGACGCTTCTTACAAAAATTAAGACGACCAGAAACGCATTAAATATACAGACACTGATATTCGAAACAAGAACATTTATTTAATAATAACTTTAATCACAAAAAAAGGATTTTATTAGTAGGAAACATCTTACAATGCAGCAAACTCAGGAATCTCCCTTTAATAACAAATATACAGAACCGTGTAAAAAGAGTGTCATGAATATATCGTTCTCATATGGAATGAAGATAAAATATTTGATTCGTATTACTCAAAATGGTTTATATCGTTTCTGTTTACGTGACATTGTATGTAATATCATATCATACTTCTTAAAAAAACACCAAACAAACAAACAAGCAAAAAAAACAAAAAAAAAAAACAAATCCAAACAAACAAAACTAACAAACTGTAGACAAAACTATATACAAAGTTGGCATTATAATAAAACAAACAACTCAAACATTGTGTTCAGGAACCTGCCGATAAACATTAGATTGGGTAGATCGACTGTTAATATACAGCATTACATTAGAAATCACTGTTGATAAACTACAGATTATAACTATATTCATATAATGTTGCTGAAAAAGTTCCAGTGCGCCCAATACAATGTATGAAATGAACCGTAACTCCTGTAAATGGTTGAAATCTGTGACACATGTTGACAAACACTAATTGTGCAAATCATGTCATATGTACGAAATTGCCAGTGCATGGTCTATTCAAAATTGTCTTGCAATACCAGTTAATATATACACGATGCAATGCATGAATAGGCTGCTTTTTCGGTGGATAATTGCGTCATGAATGAATACCTTTGGAAGCTATAATTGTGCAAATGACGAATTTCCAGTGAATGATTTCTTCAAAATGATATGAGTTTTCGTTCCGTACCGATACATATATACATTGTGTAATACATGCATAGAAACCTTCTACAGTGAATATACACACATTGCCTGGTAAAAAAACAAAAACATGTAGAGTAAGTGGAAACCTTGAGTATTTTTAATATGCAAATATCACCTAGTCAGTAAATCGGTAGTTGCCAATAAACTATATGAGGTCGATATTTTACATATTACAAACAAAACACACAAAAAAACACAAACAAAACACACACAGGTAGCTAATTATATTTGTTGTGTAACACTTCTAAAATCACTGTCCTAATGTTACCTGCATCGGTAATATGAAATCATCACGATTAGCACGAATGGAGTTGGACATCACGCACTTCGTCTAAATCTTAGAACAGAGCTTTATTTACTCTTATATTACCATATGGCGATACACGGATGCGTTTTACAAACATTTTGTGCAGCTGCAGTAAAGCAAACATAGTATAAGTAACTGGTAACAATGGCACAAAACACATTATATAATGTAGTCTATATGTTACAGTTAATCTGTATAATCAGGTGATATGTATATTACCTGATGTTTTCAGCTAATATGTATATTAGCTGAAAGAATCAGGTAATATACATATTACCTGAAATATACTTCTCTAATTTATACAGATTACCTGAAACGTGCAGAATGGTGTTGACATGGTTGTTATTTGACTGAATGAATAACTATAAACAATAATATGCTGGCAATCTGCATTGGCTCAAAACACATACCATTTGCAACACACAACACACACTCTACTGCAGAACAAACAACAAGATCTTTTGATCAATGTAGTCCAAGTTTTCAATTAAAAACAAGTCTATTGATCAATGTAGTCAAAGTTCTCAGTTCAAAACAATTCTATTAATCAATGTAGTCAAAGTTCTCAGTTCAAAACAAGTCTATTGATCAATGTAGTCAAAGTTCTCAGTTCAAAACAAGTATATTGATCAATGTAGTCAAAGTTCTCATCAACCACAGTTCTTGTTTATGAATGACAGGCTAGAATGGCAGCGGGAGTTGCACACCAATCTGGCTTTGAAGCATTTACATCGATTTGTCTGACACATCCTACTTCCAGCACAGTTACGTCTTGTGAGACCTTGTCCACCGCATCTTGACTCCATTTGCACAGCTTGACGCAGGAAAATATCCTTATCTGTACAGACATCATCGGGTGAATACAATGTCGTAGCACACACATCAAATTGGTTTCTAGATTACTTTCGATCCAATATTCCTCCTTTTACAGCAATTGTGTACAACTCTTTGTCACTGCACTCTGTCACAACTCCGATGATGTTCCTAGGATCTGCACGTCCTCTGTCAACTGAAGGAATGGGCACTGTCACATTGCTTCTGATTTGCACACTAGAACACACAATGCGACTTCGTTCGACCATTCTCTCTGTCTGCTGGAACTGGGCATCTCTGGCACTGTCTCTCTCTGCAAACTAATTTACTCCTGGCGTACAGAGATGGGTGAGACTGGTACAGGTTCTGATTCCTCGCTGGATTGCTCGAATGGGTTTGGATGGGATACTGCAGACAGGAGGTCGTCTTCAGTTTGCAACCTTGCAATGACATCTTGGGGGAGGCTGGATGATGTCAATCCTACGTTCGCATCGGCACCAAACAGAGCAGCAAAGGGAGAACGTTTGATTCCAGTGTGATGGCTCGAGTTCTTTTGAAATTGCACAAACTTGAGTCCAACAGTCCAGTCCCGTGCATCATTGTCACTCATCCATGCAATCAACATGTCTTTTATGCCGCAGTTGGCTGTTTCCACTGAACCCTGACTCTGGGGGTGTCTCGGCTTCCCATGAACGATGACGAGGTCAGGCCACATCTGCTTCAACTCAGTGGTAACTTGCGCTGTGAATTCGGACCCGTTGTCACTTTGTAGTATTGAAGGGGCTCCCTGCAGAAGGTAGATGTCCACCAACTGATAAGCTACTTCCGATGCACGCTTAGAAGTGAGAGGACGCAGGATGCAGAACTTGGTAAGATGGTCTTGGTACACCATGATCCATTTGTGTTGACCATGGCACATAGACTGCATGTCGATGAGGTCAACTTGCGCTCTGGAACTGAAGTCCTTAGACAGGATTGGTTTGACGACAATTCCCTTGGTAGTTGTCCGTTTCTGTTTTCTCTGGCACTCGATGCACATGGACTTGAACACGGTAATAGCATCCTGGGTGATGTTGGCGTACTTCTTGTTGATCTCCTTGATCATCTTGTCTCGTCCTCCATGACCAGTAGCGATGTGGGCGCGCTTGATGATGTCAAAGGTATCCTCGATGGTAGCGAAGTACAGTGGATGTTCCTGGTTTGGCTTCTTTCTGATGAGCTTTTGAACGTCCCCACACTGCAGTAGTTCATATTTATTAAAGGTAGAGTCAACTCAAACAAGAGCCTTATGTGTTGGAACGATGCATACCCGGACCACCAACACATACTGACACTTTAACAAATGAAAAACGCGTAATTTTAGAGTTAATAAAAAACATGATTATTCCTGCTAACTGGGTGCAGCCATTTTGTTTCGTTTCTGTGACGTCCGGTGGTATAGCTTAGGGCGAAGTGACGTCAGCTCCGTCCATCTTCTCTATGCACAGTCTAAACAAACACTCTAATTTACAACAAAGCGCTTCGCTATCATCAACCTGACTTGTAAAACAACATAAATGACTTGATAGTAAATATATACTAAACAAAAAAAGAAACTTCCGATTTGTACATATAGTATTTGTTGTGTTAAAGAATTCATTGTGTAATGAAATTATATAGGTAGTATTAGCCTTGAGCTGTATTATCAGGATTCATGAATTTTATCGATTATTTTTGCACTGTTAATCGTCGACAACGTGAAATTCAATTTGCACGTGCATGCATGGTTCGACATGTCCCGTGTAGTATTCGGTCAATTTGTGTTACTTGTCTTACTGACATTGTTGTCAAGTGAACGAAAACGCTTCAAAATGTGTAAAAAAAATTAACGTTTTCTACACTGTAGCATTTTTAGTATGCCAAAAATACCCAATAATTTACGCGAACGGGCAATTGGCATGCATGATGCTGGCATGTCGACAGAAGACGTTGCAAGGCATGTTGGGAGTTCTAGTCGAGCGATACGAAATCTTCGCGTAAGATTTCGAACGACAGGAAGCATCAACGACTTGCCACGTCGTGGACGTCCGCGTGTTACAACGCGTGGTCAAGAACGCTATATCATGAATACGCATTTGCGCAATCGATTCCAAACTGCCACTGCTACTGCTGCTAACACACTTGGGCTTCATAATAACCGAATCAGTGGGAAAACTGTTCGTAATCGCCTGCGGGAGAATGGTTTACATGCACGACGTTCTTACGTCGGATGCGTTTTAACGCAACGTCATCATCAAAATTGTCTTAATTGGGCACGTGTACACACTCGTTGGATACGGCGACGCTGGAATACCGTTCTTTTTTCGGATGAATCCAGATTTTCTTTACAACGTGGTGATGGCAGGGTGCGCGTCTACCGTAGGAGAAATGAACGCTAAGCTGACTGTTGTGTTCTTGAACGAGATCGTTTCGGGGGTGGGGGTTGTGTCATGGTCTGGGCAGCCATTGCCCATGGTTATCGTTCACCACTAGTCGTCATTGATGGCAATTTAAATGCTCAACGTTACCGCGATGACATTCTCGCTCATCACGTCATTCCTCTGTTCCATAACAACGCCAACATCTCGATTTTTCAGCATGATAATGCTACCTCTCATACAGCTAGAGACACTGTAAATTTTCTTAGGACAAATAACATTGATTTCAATGATGACTGGCCCGCTAAAAATCCTGATCTCAACCCCATCGAGCATGTCTGGGATAGTCTGCACAGACGATTGAGGCGTCGTCCCAACCCACCCGCTAACGTCAACGAACTTCGTCAAGCGCTCATTCAGGAATGGAACAATATTCCACAGGCAGAAATCAACACTTTAGTCAATTATATGCGCCTGCGATGCACTGCAGTGGTCAATTCAAGAGGTGGTCATACCCGTTATTAAGTGGGTGGGGTTTTTTTTAACCCCTATCACACTTGGTCAAAATTTCTCCCAGATTCTGTTAACTTATGGCCATGACTTTTGCACCAAACGATGCATCATGGAACACTCTTTAAACGCATATATAACAATTATTCCCACGTTTTCTTTTCATCAAGTTATGTTCTAGCAAAGTTAGCGGAAGTTTCTTATTTTGTTCAGTATATTTCAGGTTACATCAACAGAACGAAATGGAGTTATAATATTTTTCTTTTTTTTAAATCCAAAGAAAAATGCATACTATTAGGCCTATTGGTAGGGCACGTTCGAGCAAAAACTACCACTCACGATACCCAAGTGATACTTTTCTTTTCTTTGGGACGACGTAATTGATCAGTTTTGTGATTTTAGATGGGAAAGTCTACTTAATCAAGCGTTCCAGCGTTCAATCTGTTCCAATGGCCGCATACATCCCAGTAGAAAACTTCATTTCGCTGACAAAAACAACGAAATGAAGGACCCCCAAGTCGAGCACACGAAAGCACGTGCAGTGTGCACAAGCGAAACAAACACGTCTTACCGCGTGCAGCTCCAGACTGGGAATGATTACGATTTGAGGTGTATCCGTGCTGTTATCACACAATACCCTGTGATCTTCATAAAAGAGGCACGTCTTTTTAGTGTGTCTAGACACAGTGTCTGGGGACCGTCTGAATATACACTGAAATGCCACGAAAAAAGCAACTAATTAACCAAGAAAACACTCCGATTATTGTTTCAGTACGTGGGTTAATTTATGTATGAAACATAATACACTTATTTCAACACGTTGACAATAGTGGTTTATTTTGTATTGAAAAATAATATATAATTGGTACTGGCTCACTAGGATGTATATAATTACAGAACATTGCGATGCATCTGCAAAAATCAGGTATGTTTTATTTCTTCAGTTCGAAGACTAATTCCTGACGTGAAACGTTAGGTATTACGTATCCATTAGCTCGCCAGAGGGCGTATTCACTGGGATGGTACAAAATGGCTGCGCCCGTTATATATAATAGCCGTCACATTTAACCGTTTTATTAATTAACTATATTATGATTAAACGTGTTGATATTAAGCAATAATGTGCATTATATATCGTTGAATATGCATACCAGGCCAAATGCCTTAATTGTCCCCTCCTTTGAGCAAGTAAAACTGACGCGGTGATTTCTTGGGTGCCTGGGTGGCTTCCAGCAACTCGCCAACAGTCTTAATGTATTCGTCCTTAGGTAGCAAGATATATTTATTCTCTCCATAATTCGTGTACAGCGAGCGCCTGAAAATCTCCTCTAGATCCATTTTGCTAGTGACAGAGAACACCATTCACCAGGATATTTATACCTACCAATCAAATGAAGCCAGTCAAAGGAAATCAGCAGCCTAAATCAAGCATTGTTTTTCCAACTAATCCCATCTGCGTCCTAGCAGGCTGGCACATCTTTATTGTGCTCTACAGACAGGATTAGTTAAAACAGCAGTGGCGGATTATACAGATTAACTGTAACATTGTCTATGAACTGATTTAACAATGAACATGTACATCAAAGGTATTGTGACCAATCAAGGAGAACGTAGACTACATTGATCAAAAGACTTGTTTTTAACTGAGACCTTGGTCTACATTGATCTAAAGATTTGTTAATACCATTATGCACGTTTCAGGTAATCTGTATACATTAGTGAAGTATATTTCAGGTAATATGTATATTACCTGATTTTTTTTCAGATAATATACATATTACCTGAGTGAAACAGATAATATACATATTAGGTGAAAAAATCAGGTAATATACATATTACCTGATTATACAGATTAACTGTACAATTAGTCCTAACATCTACGTTTCAAACCAATTTTTAAATACAGTGTTAACATGATCTATAAAATATCTGTAGATGCAGACATATTATAATGCATTACCAACTACAGCACAGTAGAACATAACATGGTTTACAGTAATACTTATACAACAATTCGAAATATATACAATTAAAATATAATAAAATGTACTATTATCTATAAAAATACACTCTTTCAAATGGAGATTCCTGGGTTTGCTGCAATTTTTAAGATGTTATCGACTAACAAACACTTTCTAACGCCTGTAATTACATATCAAATATATTTTTTCTCCATACAATATTAGTGGCTATATATTAAACGTGTTTCTGGTCATTCTAATATTTGTACTGGGTTAAATTTCATTTTAGTTCTTCTTCTTTTTTTCGTACGTACAAAATTATTTGACGACGCTTCTTACACAAATTAAGACGACCAGAAACATATTAAATGTACAGACACTGATATTCGAAAGAAAAAAAATATTTAATGTGTAAGATTAATCTGTCGATAAACATTAGATTGAGTAGATCGACTTTTATTATACAGCATTACATTAGAAATCACTGTTGATAAATTACAGATTACAAACTATATTAATATAATGCAGCTACAAAAATTTCAAGTGCACTAATGCAATGTATGGAATGAACTGTAAATCCTGTAAATGGTTGGAATATGTGACTCATGTGGATAGATACTAATTGTGCAAATCATGTCATATGTACGAAATTACCAGTGAATGATCTATTCAAAATTGTCTTTCTATACCAATTAATATATACACGGTGTAATGCATGAATAGGCTGTTTTTTCGGTGGATACTTGTATCATGGATGGATACCTTTGGAAGCTATAATAGTGCAAATGATTACATAATGTGAACGAATTGGTTTCTTCAAAATGATATGATTTTTCCTTCATTACCGATCAAAATATACATTGTGTCATACATGCACAGGAACCATTTTCGGTGAGTACAGAACACTTGGTTATATAAAAAACAAACTGTATGGTCAGTGGAAACCTTGGGTAGAGTTTTTAAACAAATTATATAAATGCATATATAGGATTCGTCATGAGTATTTTTTAATATGACAAATAACAGCCGAGTCAATAAATCGGTAGAATTTTATCAATTAATTAGAAGATGTCGATATTTTATATGTTAAAAAAAAGCTAAATATATTTGTTGTATAACACTTCTAAAATAGCATGGTATTACTGTCCTAATGTTACCTCCATCAGTAATATGAAATCATCACGATTAGCACGAATGGAGTTGGACATCACGTACATCGCCTAAATCGTAGAACAGAACTTTATTTACTCACACACTACCATACAGCGATACACGGATGGGTTTTACAAACATTGTGAGCAGCTGCAGTAAAGCAACAATTCGAAATATTTACAATTAAAAATCTATTAAAAGCTAATATTATTTATAAAAATACATGTTTTTAAAGGGACATCCCTGGGTTTGCTGCAATTTTTAAACTGTTATCGACAAACAGAAACGTTTTTAACGCCTGTAATTGCATATACTAATTACATATCAACTATATTTGTTCTCCATAAAATATCAGTGGCTATATATTAAACGTGTTTCTGATCATTCTAATATTTGTACTAGGTTAAATTTCATTTTATGTCCTAAAATTTAGGTTTTCATACGTACGAAATTATTTGAAAACAAAATCCAGTCAGGGCTTCTTACAAATATTAGTTTCGTACTGGGGTGTCGTTAAATATTCATCCATTCATTCATACAAATATTAAGACGACCAGAAACACATTGTATATACAGACACTGATATTCTACAAAAAATGGCATATATTTAATATGTAAGTTTAATCATAGAAATATTTTATTAGTGGGAAACATATAACAATACAGCACTCTCAGAAATGTTCCTTTAATAACAGATACTTTTGGAGAAGTAAACAGTTGTTTCCATTTAGTAGTGTTTGGCTTAGTACTGAAGTATTTGTCTTTCATAGTCAAAATATGGACATTGAAAACAAAAAATTAAATTCATGACCCAGATTAGTATCACATAAAGGATATAGTCTGTCTTTTTGTTCAACGTGTCGCCATCTCCCAGTTTCGACAGGTATAAAATGAGTACCTGTTCGGAAGCGTTTAAAACAATTAGCATTTTAGGAAGTAAATGAACAAGATGCTTTACTTTTCAAACGAGAATGTTGTTTTGAATAATCTATAAAAATGCATTTTGTAGACGTATTCATGTTATCACGCCAGACTTGCAAAGATTTTGAAAAGATTTTGCCATAAAGTATACTTAATGGGAGTACGTTTTCTAAACATCAAGATATCTTTTCAAAAACGTAGCTGTATTAGCTCAATAATGTTATGGTAAACGAATCCCCAGATGTCTAATTCATACAGAAGTATAGTGACAATTATCGTGGTTTCAAAGCGTGTAACTTGACAGTCTATATTTAAGTTTCGAAATCTAATATTTAGAAGAGTTAAACCTTCCTCAGGTTTCTTCCGCTCATGTATACAGAGCTTGTTCACTCTTAAACAAATTAGCATTATTAACCATGTTAATGGGGCAAATTCAAATAACCGATAACAGGGAAATGTACAAAATCATTCGATAATAAATGTCCTCGGTAAATACACCAGTGTGTGTACATGTTGTTATACAAAATATCACAAGTATAAAATTGAGACCAATCATTGTCAGAAACAAACGTAGACGAATGCTAGTCCGTTCATTACATTGGAATTTACATCTTCAGACAAGTGACAGAGCAAAAGAAACAAACGTACATCCGACTTCTAAAAATATATTCACTTTACAACATAATCACAGATGTCTTAACAGGTTGAATTGGGCAATGTCAACGGCCTGTCAAATATCACTTAGCAGTACACATGTCACTTAGTATCTTGATCTTTTCACAAGCCGACAATGTCATGTCATAGGGAGCATGCCCATAAGCTGTACAATATTTTAAAATAGATGTGCTGTGAAATGCTGTCAATATCTACAACAATGATTCCACTTTACAAATTATTGTAAAACACCCTTTTTAATACACATATTTAAATATCTTATTATAAAACTTGATAGGAAAAAGCATATTATATACAAGTAACTACGTCCATGAGTAATACGGTTGTAAATGTTGTAAAATGTCTTAATATGTGAAGTGAACTGACTAAACATCTATGGTAGTGGTTTCTGAAATAGAAACATATACATTGAAATAAACATTGCTTGTAATGATCTTTAAACAACTTAATGCATTTCTTCACAGCGAGAGATTGGCGTGGTTTTTAATAATCTTGTAATCATGAAATGTTTGCATATTGTGAAACAAAATATTGCAAGAATGTCTTATTGAAGATCATATTATAGAGTTAATTTCACAGAATATTGTAAGAATGTCTTATTGATATCATAGTATAGAGTTAATTTCACAGAATATTGCAAGAATGTCTTATTGAAGATCATATTATAGAGTTAATTTCACAAAATATTGCAAGAATGTCTTATTGAAGATTATATTATAGAGTTAATTTCACAAAATATTACAAGAATGTCTTATTGATATCATATTATAGAGTTAATTTCACAAAACGTTCAAGCAGTTCTCTTTACTGGGAAGGGGCGGGACGTAGCCCAGTGGTAAAGAGCTCACTTGATGTGCGGTTGGTTTGAGATCGATCCCCGTCGGTGGGCTCATTGGGCTATTTCTCTTTACAGCCAGTGCACCACGACTGATATATCAAAGGTTGTGGTATCCTGTCTGTGGGATGGTGCATACAAAATATATCTTGCTCCATTAGGAAAAATGCAGCTGGTTTCCTCAGATGGCTACGTATCAGAATTACCAAATGCTTGACATCGAATAGCCGGTGGTTAATTAATTAACGTGATCCAGTGTTGTCGTTAAACAAAACAAACACACAAACTTTCCTGAGATGTCTGATTTTGGGAAACTATCAATAACTTATTGTAATCAGGTTGTATCAAGACACTTGCAGCGTTCTTGATTAAATGTCCAGCACAAGATCCAAAACTGGATTTGCTCATAACGAGTGTTAATACGTATAGGTAATACTAATCTGCAAACCATATTGTGTGCATACAATGGATAAGAACTCATTTTAGAACACGGCAAATACAATGTGAAAAAAGTAAACAGGTAAACATAAACGTTGTTGGCATCATATAACTATATATATATATATATATATATATATATAACTATATATATATATATATATATATATATATATATATATATATATATATATATATATACATATATATACATATTATATATATAATATTATATATAAGTATATGTTTATTTGGGAAATTATAGTTGAACAAATATATTTTTAACTAAATATAGGCTTGTGAATCAGACTAATTGTATGATATTTTGGTCCATTCATCAAATGTAACCTTCGTAATTGACCATATAGAAAATAACAGTGGGTGCTTTGTGATAGGGTTGTCACGATGCCCCAAACCATCGGAGTATCATGGCTGACGATATCATACGAAATATCCTTGCTCGTGTATTGATTTCTGTCTTAATCGTGAATCAATTCCTATGTCAGTTTTGTATTGATTTATCACACAAATTGGTACTGAAATGGATTTATTCCTTCAAGGAAAAATATAGGGTATGTGCCTGCTTGTGTCAGAAAGTCTATAAAGTCAGAAAGTCTATAATTTACAGTTGTGTTTAATCAGTTTCACTTTTATCATGTTTACTTCTTATTTTGAAATCATTTAAGCCAAACTTCAACTTTTTTGTTTTACTTGGAAAACACTGTGAATCAGGTATAATGAAACATACAGTATCGCGAGTCATGTATCGTGACACGTATCATATCTTAAGTTAGGTGTATCATGATGCCCCTACTTCATGAACTCCTATATGGTCACTGAATTAAAACAAATGGTACATTACATAAGGTCACTATGTCAATGTGTACTTAAAAAAGGTACTGCATGGCATAAACATTACGTATACAGATACAATTAATAACCACATATGTGTTTTCATTCAAAACATTTAACTGTTAAACCAGTTGCACTCGTTGATATCGTTGAAAACACTGATGTTAACCAGTGTTCATCAATGTACAGTATCTGCTCCACCTGTGATATACCTCACCGGGACACACATTCAGTTGAGTTTTATATTCATCAAAATCACGAACATGTATGAGCACCACCAAAATACAGTATCACAACTGACATCAGAGTAGTCACCGATGACTTGTTTTAGAAAATGGCAAAACACCAGCTTCTTACAACGTTCGTAGGAGACCAGGTTTGTATCCATATTAAAAAAGATGTAAAGTTGTTTCTGAATTCAACGTTGCAGATGATCGTGTATGCATAAGAACGTTTAATTCTCACTACATATATTGCTACGATTATGTATAACCAATGATAATATATATGTTTAAAATTTTAAAATTAATTCTAAAATCTTACACTCATAAATCATAGTATAATATAAATATGTGAAATGGCTTAAATGATAAACAATGTTGCATATAGATACACTATCATAAAAAGTTAAGTAACTTAGACAATACAAATAAGCTTAAATCCCGATTGTTGCTGATCGACCAATGAGACGAGGTCTCGTTAAATAAACATCCCTCGATGAGATAGCTACACAAATATAGGCCACATCTACCTCCAAACAAACACTTGTGATGTACTTCTCGATATTGCAGAATGGAAAGATTCCATATTAGCAAAGTTTGTGCAAATGACTTTCAGTAACCCACTGTATAGAAAAGTGTCCACTATATTGAAGACAACAATGAAACGTATAATGGTCAAGGGAAAATGTCTGGGATCTACCTGCAGTTTCTTGTACGTACAACTTTCTAAGTTCTTCATCAAATCTGGTTCAGAGGAGAAAACCGATTCTTTTGTCAACACTGTTAGCGGGTTTATAATTGCACTAGGACTTTGATTTGCGAAACAGGTTTCTAGAATTGTTTTAACTTCATTCTTGTACTTCCTGAAAAATGCCATATCGGCAATGATGGCCATGAGCTTCAAGAAGCATGACAGACGAACTTGGATTCTACATAATGTATTGTTTTTGGCATCACTATCACCTGCATAGGTATCTGCTAAGAACAGCAATAGTTGTGAAAGGACAGAACGGGGTTCCAGCATATCTGAAAGTAGATGATACTCCTCCAGATTAGACAGAACGCCGGGTAAGTGACAGGAAGTTAATATGTTTTTCACATCAATCAATGAGGTCCAGTCTAACATTTCCCGATTGCAGGTGACATTTTCCAACTCAACTGCTATGACTATTTTTCTCTCTAGTCCAAGAAACTGAGAAACATGACAAATAACAATTTCATTTCTCTTTCCAAGTAAAATATCCTCATCATCACTCTCAGTCCATCGTGTTGAGTCAGCAATGTTTTCTACAGTTTCGCAGCCTCTAAGAAGAAAGTAGTTCAGTGGTATCCTATATTTAAGAGATATTTGATCAATTGCTTCGATATCCTTGATAGTAATAAAGCTGTTGTGAGGAAGAAGAATGGCAACATCTGACCATGCTAGCGGGTTTTGGGGTCCAGTGATGATGTCCAGTTCCTTTGTCCATGTGTTACACTGGTTAAATATTTTCTTTTTAACTTCTCCAGTTGGACCTGTATCTGTTGTGGGAACTGTTTGAGGGCTAGATTTGACTAAGTTTCTTTTCATTAACCCAAGCTGCACGAAAATGTCTGTGATCTGTTCCCAGCACTGCATACATCTCCAAATAGTACTTCTGTCAAACAAACATTCATTTCCATTGGTCCTTAAGACTTCAGCTTTCTCATGGCATGAATGATTGATGACAGGAAACTCATTTAATTTCACAACATCACACAACATGTCTTCGTCTAGCTGATCACAAACAACCTTTACTGTATCAGGTAATCGTAATACCTTGCTAAGGTGTCTCTCGGTTAATCCTTTTAGGTGAGGGCCATATCTTCCAGCCAACCAACACAGTTTGGTGCTTTTGCAACAATAGTCCATTACATAATAAACTGCAGAACTATTGCACTCATCAACAAAAATATTGTACTGTTCTAAGGAATTCAGTGTGTGAAGTGCTTTGTAATCTGTGATGTAATGGACCACTTGTTTCTGTTCTTCAGTCAAGTCAGCTTTAACACATGCAACAAGATATGTTAATACTTTTGTTGATCTTCCACACACCATTAATACGGGTTGTCCCTCTTTTACCAACTGCCTGGCTTTAAGAATCAGAAGACTTGTTTTACCTGTACCAAACTTCCCTTGAATATACACCTTTTTGTCATTTGAATGTAGAATTTCTAGTTGCTCTGGTGTGAGAATGATCCTCATGTTTTGATACCCTTCTCCAGCGACTGCATCTCCAAATGTTCTCACTTGTACCGTGGACATGAGACCTACATATCTTCCAATCACTTGCTTGTACTCATTTGCATTACGAAAACCTGGCTTACAATTGATGTTACATTTCCACCATTCCATTAAGTTCTCCCGTTTGCTCTGGTTTTCAGCTGTATTTGCCCTATCAGTCTTAATGTGCTCACGAAATAGGCATACGTCAAGTGCCCTTTCTCCCAGATGACACTTCAGCAACTGCAATGTGGTGGTTAGCTTTGATATGTATGTTTTATTGATATTAGGCAAAGCTAACACTTTGGTTACAGGGATGTTTAAGTCAAGATCCTTCATGATGTGACTGAACATTTTAACATCTTTGTCCAGCTGTCTGAGCGCCTCTTCCACACGTTTTCTTATCATTTTATTGTGGTTATCAGGTTGTTGTTTAGTTACTTCAGGTTTACTTTCTTCAACTGCTTTCACTTGTATAAATACTGCTCCATGCTGTAAATGTAGAAGAAGAATATCGTGTTCACCTGTTTCTAGGGGTAAAATATCAGTTTCCAGAAAAGGTTTAGTTTTTAACTCGTTGAAATAATTTTCAAATTCATAGTTAGATATTATAAACATTGGCTGCTCTTTACCATGCATGCATTTTAAATCCTCCAATGAATTGCATACCTCTAAATCCATATGTTGTCCTTTATCATTCTCCTCATTTCTCTCTTTAATGATACTATATTCATCATCTGGCTTTTTTATTACTCTTTTCGACTTAATGGTCATGGGTGGAACGCGGTATGTCTTTTTGTCACAATCTGGATAATATTCATCACAGTCTTCCACAGCTTTTTCTCTAAATAACAAGTATTTATCTCCTGGCATTCGTATTTTCATATTTGAGATATCTTTAGCAGAACCTTGCGATGGGTCTTCAGTTTTTCTTTCAAATGTTTTCTGAATGTCTAGGGACATTTTAGACTCATGACGTTTATCATGTGGATGAGTTTGCTGAATACTGTTCATAGTCGTGAGTTGATGACTTGGACAACTTTGCTGAAACATTTGTTTTTGTTTATGAACTTGCTGAAACATGTTCTTAGTCTGGAGTTGATCCTGTGAACAATTTGGCTGATTCTTGTTCTGTCTAGAGTTGATGATGTGACTGATCCATGTTCATGGTCCGGAGTTGATCACTTGGTTGGTGTTGGTGACTTGGCTTATCCACGTTTATAGCCTGAAATTGATGATCTGGCTGATTCATGTTGAGATTCTGGTGTTGACGACTTGGACGATTTACGTTTAGTCTTGACGACTTGGGGAAGCCATGTTCATAGGTAGGGGCTCATCGTGTAGACGACTTGGTGGATTTATGTTTATAGTCAGGATCTGATTATTTAGGTAATTTGTGGAACCATTTCAATGACAGTCACAGAGGGACACCTGTAAGTTTAAAGTATATCAAATTAAAATGCACCTAAGAGCGCATCCTCACAAATATACATGTACACAAACTAGAATGTTATTTGTTGAATAATAACTATGTGCTCACCGTGTATAGTCTGGTTGCTTTAAAAGGAAAACGATGAATTGGCATGTAACTTCATAATGAATAAAGTTAAAATTAAAATAAAGTTAAAATGCATATAGAAGCATGTCCTTAAGTTTTAAACCCATACCTACTCAAATAACATCAAACAGAAAAGAAATTCTTTATAAATAAAACTATTTCTTTACAAATTACCATTCAGTTATACAGATTAAAACTCGTTTTAATACAGGGGTGAAGACAAAATGCTAGAATACTGTTAGACTAAGAACAGCCAAGGTATGCAGCTTGCCTTGTATTGTCGCTGAACAAAACAGCACAGAGAGAATAAAGGTAGAACTGCGCATGCTGTAGTATATAAACTAGGCTGGGGTGGCAGTCTTCTTTGCTGCGATGCAAGAGGGTGTAAAATTTCCAGTAAAGAATTGCCTAGGGAGTGGTTGTCCTGCTATAGACGAAGCACGCACACGTATGCGTTTAAATTCGATATGGTTAATGCTACCGTAGTAGGCTACTAATAAAATAAATATCAAAAGAAAAACTAAATCTGTGAAAAACCAACAACAACATTTTACCAAAATAAACAATGTTATATTCCAAGGCATAAAAAGCATGCTTATTATCTATTACAGTAATATGTCGTCGTGTAAATCTTGGTGTCACTTTACATCTAATCTGTTCGTATTTCATGCAAATCGCTTAAACTTAAAACAATACCGAAATCGTCAATCAATTAACAGACCTTTGGAATAAGCCCTGTAGTAATCGACAATTTGATTGTTGTTTTTATATGCGCACATGTGCTCACGTTAGTGTGACTTAAAACTACACGATATATTTTTATTTTGGCACAGAATACTGTAAGCTAATTAAATACGATTCATTTGTATCATAACATTGAATATCAATTGTCAAATTATAGAGACCCGGCTCAAAGCCAGAGAAGCTTGCGTCTGGCGTTGTCAAAATATAAAGAATGTTCTCTCTACTGCTGCCAGATTTGTAATTCGCGCCAACACATACGCAGTGTGTTTACTTACATTCGATTCAGATTTAGTGTCTTTAGTGTCTTTCTTTTTCAACTTGTAGAATACTCGCCAGACCTTAAAATCGATGGTCGCCCAGCGGACTACCTTTGTAAAATTCTTAGTCACCCATAGCCATTCAACGTCACCACGGGCGACTGGGCGACTGCTAAGTTTCAACCCTGAATACGACATATAATCATTGTGTCGTAAATTGAGACACCCAAGAAGGAGGTAGTAAGGAAATGTTTTATTTAACGACGCACTCAACACATTTTATTTATGGTTATATGGTGTCAGACATATAATTAAGAACCACACATATATTGAGAGGTAACCCGCTGTTACCACTTGATGGGCTACTCTTTTTTATTAGCAGCAACAAATCTTTTATATGCACCATCACACAGACTGGATAGTACATACCACGGCCTCAAGAAGAATAAGAAGCACGCCATATAACGGTAAATAAAATGAGTTGAGTGCGTCGTTAAACAAAACAGTCCTTTTCTCAAGAAGAAGAAGATGACGAAGAAGAAAAATACGAATATTTAGTTTAAAATAAAGTTCACCTACATATTAATATTGCGTAACCTTTCCTTCTCTTATTTTCTGTCGAATGTAAAGGAATGAAACACAGAAGTCGCAATGTGAATTGTAGGTTGTTATTTCTAACTCCAATATGTAACAACCAGAGATCTTCAATGTCTGTGACCAGAACCTGTTCTCCTGGAGTCTGTCATCCATGGGTAAATGATCCTTATTTAGAGCCACACTAGTAGTAGTATATGCAGAGGTGCAGAATGCCCCTGCACGCTCCCCAAATGCGAGTAAATATTCTGACGGACGAATTAATCCAACTACCAGTCCGATGGGTGATCTATTTTTCGCTTCTTCTGACTAACTGTATTGCACACACACACACACACACACACACGCGCACGCACGCACACATACACACACACACACACATACACACACACGCATATATATATATATATATATATATATATATATATATATATATATATATATATATATATATATATAAGAATTGTTTCTCATTTTTTAGGAATTTATTGATGTATAAAAGTCACAAATGGTATAAAATCGCGTGTATATATATATACTGACACACAATGAAAACGGAAAACATATATTTTTCAATAATGTGTTGTGATTAATGAAAAATATATTTATTGGACTTAAAATAACAATTTATGAGAGGAAGCCATTGACCGGTACTTCTGTTTGGATTTTAATTCAGGTTTTGTTGTCGTTACACATACAATAGCAGAAACACACAAAATGGTGTGAAATGCGTTCACTAAATGCTCAATCATGCTGCATGCAATGCACGTTAAATGCCAGTATGTGGACACATACAAGTCACGTAACGGTGTCATATTCCTCGTCACATTAAGAATGCCACGACTCAGAGAATAACAAAGGGAGCGAGCGTTGGGCATGCTTCAAGGGGGGACTTCGCAAAGCCAAGTTGCTACGACCTTCAGAGTCCATCTATCAACTACTGGAAGACTTGTTGAACGTCATCAACAGACCGGGAGTGTCCGTGATCGAGCTCGACCTGGTCGACGTCCCGTTACGACCCCACGCCAAGATCGGCAGATTCTACGACACCACCTCCATGACCGGTTCAGAACTGCGACGATGACTGCAAAGCAACACGATAGGACGTTATGGAAGGTCTATCCATCCGATGACGGTCATCCGTTGACTCAGAACGGTTGGATGCAGACTCCGAACGGTTAGATGCAGACGCCCGTACAACGGTAACATCATGACACCACGACCTCGTTCTGCGAGACTACTATGGGGTTGGTGGGGGGGGGGGGGGGGGGGGGACGGTGAACGTTTCGAATACGAATGAAACTCGATTACTGATGATAACTGGCCATTTTTCCATGTGAATGCATCGCATGAATACCAGTCATTAATGTCATTATACATTATCCATCAATTCATTAATATTTTGTCGTTATTTGCAATGAAAAGTTGTTTTTGCGTTTTTCATTGTATATATATATATATATATATATATATATATATATGCGTATATATATATATATATATATATATATATATATAACAAACCAGGAGCGGATCCACGAGTGACTTAAAGAAAGGGTGCGATGTGAAGGCGAAGGTACGGGCGTCCGGGTTCGGGAGTTTCTAGGTGTTTCGTTAGAACCAGTCGAGGGTCGGGACGTAGCCCAGTGGAAAAACGCTTGCTTCATGCGCGGTCGGTCTTGGATCCATCCCCGTCAGTAACCCATTAGGATATTTCTCGTTCCAGCCAGTGCACAACGACTGGTATATCACAGGCCGTGGCATGTGCTATCCTGTCTGTGGGATAATGCATATAAAACACCCCTTGCTACTAATGGAACAAAAACGTAGCGGGTGTCCTCTCTAAAAATATAGGTCAAATGACGTTATGCATGTGGTTAGAGGGGAGGGTGGTTCACTAACAGTGTACATTTATATAAGATATAGTACAGGAGGGAGGGTGGTTCACTAACAGTGTACATTTATGTAACAGATAGTACAGGGGGAGGGTGGTTCACTAACAGTGTACATTTATGTAAGATAGTGTATAGGAAGGAGGGTGGTTCACTAAAAGTGTACATTTATGTAAGAGTGTACAGGAGGGAAAGTGGTTCACTAACAGAGTACATTTATGTAAGAGAGGTTAGAGGAGAGAAGGTGGTTCACTAACAGAGTACATTTAGGTATGAGTTTGCAAACGAGGGTGGATGATTCACTAACAGAGTACGCTAATGTAAGAGGGTGCACATGAGGAAGGGTGGTTCACCAACAGAGTACATTTATTTAAACGAGTGTACAGGAGGGAGGGTGGTTCACTAACAAAGTACATTTATGTAAGAGAGTGCATAGGAGGGAGGGTGGTTCACTAACATAGTACATTGTTAAAGGGAGGGTGGGAGGGAGGGTGGTTCACTACCAAAGTACATTTATGTCAGAGAGTGCACAGGAATGAGGGTGATTCACTAACGGAGTACATTTATGTTAGAGAGTGTGCAGGAGGGAGGGTGGTTCACTAACGGAGTACATCCGCTGAAAAATCATTACTGGACAGGGGTTTGAATTTTGTTCCCACCCCTAAACCAAAACCAGCTTATAGGCTAAACTTGACAATGGTGTAATGGATACGGCAGTTTGTGACCACAAAATGAAACTGGCCGACTATTTTCGGCGTTCAACTGAAGGAAAAAATCACATTCACGGAAAGCTCCGGCTGGTTACCCCCAAACTCTAGTATAGATCCTGAAATCATTAAAGCTCATAAAAGGATAGTGGAAAAAGTGGGTGATATGACAGTTTACACAAATCAACAAAATCTTTCTATTATGGAACGTCGTGCTCTCACCAAACTACGCAAAAACCGCAAAATTGTTATAAAACCTGCAGATAAAGGGTCAGCCACTGTAATTCTATCAAGGGAGAACTATATACGGGAAGCCCATCGACAGCTTAATAATTCAAAGTACTACAAAAAATTAGACAAAGCTATTTGGCCTGAGAATTGTAAAAAGCTCAATGCAATTATTCAAATGTCTAAAAGATCAGGGACTTATTAACAAAAAACAAGTAAAATATTTAGAAGCCAGGTCACAATCACAAACCCGGAAATTTTGATCTACTTCCAAAAATCCACAAGTCAGTCGATACATGGACCAATATTAACACACCACCCGATCGTCCAATCATTTCAGACTGTGGATCAGAATCGTACAATATTTCAGAATACATAGACTTTCACTTAAAACCAATTGCAAATAGATATGAAAATTTTGTGAAAAACACTGAAGAACTTCTATCAAAATGATCAAAAACCAAAATCCCAAAAGATTCATTCTTGGTTACTCTTGATATTGACTCCATGTACACCAACATAGGTATTGATACGGGAACTGATTCAGTTAAGAGAGCATTTGATAAGTACCCAGATCCAAACAGACCAGATAAGAACATTACTGAGCTGTTAGAATTAAGCCTAAACGGAAATTCTTTTGGGTTTGATGGAGAAATGTATCAGCAAGTATGTGGTTGTGCTATGAGCAAACGTTTTAGTCCAAACTTGGATCTATCTATGTCGCCGAATGGGAAGAGACTGCTTTAAAGAAATCGAGTAAAAAACCTCTTGTGTACCTCAGATATCTCGACGACATACTTATCATTTGGCCACATTCTAAAGAAACATTTTGGAACTTTTTTGAGCTATTAAATCAACAAGATGACAATATCAAACTTAAGGGCACCATATCAGATAAATCAGTTGACTTTTTGAATGTAACCATTTCTAAAGGTACACAGTTTAAAACATCAGGTTACCTAGACTACAAAGTGTTTTACAAACCCACAGACACACACCAATTTCTCCACTGCAAATCTTTTCACCCACGCCACACATTTAAAGGCATTTTTAAATTTCAGATTATTAGATTTCACAGAAATGCAAGTAACAAACAGAATTTCAATGAGGATTGTTCAGATTTATTTAGTGCTTTAAAACCTAGGGGATATTCAAAACAGTTTTTAAGAAATCTGAAACTGTTCGAGAATTAGAAAATCCATTTAGGGCAACTGAAGACTATAAACCATACAACCTTCAGCATAACCAATCACCTCAAATAAGCACTGGCTCCTCTACTACTTGTGCCAAAACCAGGTGTAGACTTCACAACTTACTTAAAACGCAGTCGACTTTCAAAAATCAACAAACCAAAATTGAATATCAAATTCGGACAGACATGAACTGTGATTCGAAAAATGTAGTATATCTAATCACCTGTAATTTATGTTAAAAAATACAGTACGTAGAACAAACGCAAAACCAACTGAGAATTAGAGCAGTTTGTCACAAGTATGATATTCGGCATGAAGTTGACACCCCTGTCGCCAATCACTTCCATCTACCTGACCATTCGTTAGATGAACATTTTCAAATAATTCCAATTGAAAACCCCCATATACAGACCTCTTGAGACTTGAACGAGAGGCCTTCTGGATTCGTACATTAAAGACAAAACAGCCATTTGGAATCAACGTTGGATCTGGTAAAGCCCTAAAAAGAGATAGAATATGTTTTCCAATAGTTTACAGTCGACATAGCGTTGATATTGGTAAACTTATGAAGGAGGAGTTTTTAAATCTGCAAACTGTTATGAAAAACCCTATTATTAACCCTATTATTAACTCCTGTTATTGCATACAGAAACAATCCAAGTTTCAAGTATATCTTAGTCTCCACACGACTACCCGCCGCCTAAGCCTGCAGCTAAGCCTCTAAACCAGTCCATTATTCAGCGGATGGTTTGTTGGTATCCCTTTCCTAACAATCTTTTTAAAAACAAATGCATCGTATCCGGCTGATAAACAAAACATAGTACTAGCCAAATAAATTTAAAACAAAACTGAGGGAAAAACAGTTATATTTTGCATATCACAACGGTCAATTTAAAATCAATGTCGAATCCCTGGGGCAAAATTAGAAAATAATATTTGTTTAGTTTTTAAAAAATTCTTAAATGCATACATACATACACACGTACGTACGTACGTACGTACGTACGTACATACACACATATATACACACACATAAATACGTACATACATACATACATACGGGTGGGACGTAGTCCAGTGGTAAAGCGTTCGCTTGATGCGCTCCCGGTCTGGGTAGATCTTGAAATCGTTACAGCTCATAAAAGGATAGGGAAAAAGTGGGTGATATGACAGTTTACAAAAATCCGCAAAATCGATATGTAATGGGACGTCGTGCTCTCACCAAACTGCGCAAAAACCGCAAAATTGTTAAAAAAAAACCTGCAGATAAGTGGTCAGTCACTGTCATTCTATGAAGGGAGAACTATATCCGGGAAGCCCATCGACAGCTTAATACTACAAAGTACTACAAAGTACTACAAACAAATTAGATAAAGTTATCTGGCCTGAGGATTGTAAAATGTTCAATGCAATTATACAATATCTAAAAGATCAGGGACTTATTAATAATAAAATAAATAAATAAAAATACTCAAGTACAATATTTAGAAGTCAGGTCATAATCACAAACCCTGGAATTTTGTCTACTTCCAAAAATCAACAAGCCAGTCGATACATGGACCGATATTAACACACCACCCGGTGGCTCAATCATTTCAGACTGTAGATCAGAATCATACAATGTTTCAGAATACATAGACTTTCACTTAAAACTTAATTGCATATAGACATGAAAGTGTTGTGAAAAAAACTGAAGATCTTCTATCAAAATTATCAAAAAACAAAATCCCAAAAGATTAATTTTTGGTTACCTTTGGTATTGACTCCGTGTACACCAACATAGGTATTGATGCAGTCATTGATACAGTTAAGAAAGAGCCCAGATCCAAACAGACCCGATGAAACATTATTGAGCTGTTAAAATTAAGCCTAAAAGAAAATTATTTTGAGTTTGATGGAGAAATGTACCAGCAAGTGTGTGTTTGTGCTATGGGCAAGCGTTTTAGTACAATCATTGCATCTATTTATGTCGCCAAATGGAAAGAGTCTGCTTTAAAGAAATCGAGTAAAACACCTCTTTTTTTACATCGGATATCTCGATGATATACTTATCATTTGGCCACATTCCAAACAAGAATTTTAGAACTTTTTTTTAGCTATGTTGTATGTGTTGAAGTGGATTAATATATTACATAAAAAGAGTAGCCCTAATATATATGTCGTCTTCTCGGACAGCCCTAGAGTCTTACAGGCTATCTCTGGCGGTGACAGTATCAGACCCGAAATTGTTAAACATATTATTAAATTTTATAATAAACTAGTCACCAATACTATTAGAGTCGTCCTCGAATGGGTTCCAGCTCACGTCGGCATCGGAGGCAATGAGCTGGCCGATGTCAACGCAAAACATTCTTTATTGGACGATAGAGTCGGTAGCTCTGTGTTATACAACTTTAGCGGAATTTGCTCATTGGTGGAACCGCATGGGACCACAACATCAGAGTACGACACTCCCATATTAAACCAAAGGTTACCACACCTGGGCCAGTTTCTTTTAATAGTATAGCCACTACAAACTTGCAATGCTAAGATTGGGTGTATCCGTTGGACTTAATGATATTAAATTTAAAATTGGCAAGTCAAATACACCCAACTGTTTAGTGTGTAAGAACATTGAAAATGTAAATCACTTTTTGGTCGAATGCACTAAACAAACAAATTAGACTGAAACTGGAAAATTTCTTTAAAGTAAACAATATCCTTTTTAATGCGTTTAATTTATTAAATCCACCAAAATACTTATAAAAAAACGTAATAGACAGGTTGCTGATAGCCTTTGTTTTGCAATCTACAATGAATATTTGAGATTTCCCGCTGTGACTTACTTCTACTAAAATTTATTCTATAGGTCGGTGTAATATATATATATATATATTTATTTTTTATTTATTTTTATTTTTTATTTTTTATCAAGTGTCTTTATCTCTTTTTTTTATATATTGACACATGTAATGGTCAATGCCTACTATAACCCGAACTTTCTATTATACATATTTTTAGGGAATGCTATTAAATATCATCTCACGGGTTGGATGGCACGCCGGTTGGACAAACTGGTGATATGGGAGGTGGATGAGGGATGGGATATCTCACCAGAAATTAAGGTTAGACGCTTAGGCGTAGGCGGTTTCGGTCGTAGGGAGAGTTTAGGTGTGTCTGGGGACCCCCTTCTCTCTCGCCACCTAGCCCGTTCTCCCTGGAGGGTGGGGGCCTAACAATCGAAGAAATAAAGCAGTGCATATTATCATATATTTTGAGTACGTTCACAGTTGTATAGGATACTTGGATATTACATCAGCTATCTATCTATCTTTCTATCTGTCTTTCTCGTGTATATTTATCTATCTATATGTCTGCCTGCCTGCCTGTCTGTCTGTCTGTCTGTCTGTCTGTCTGTCTATCTATCTATCTATATTTATCTATCTATCTATATGTCTGCCTGCCTGCCTGCCTGCTAGCCTGCCTGCCTGCCTGCCTATCTATCTATCTATCTATCTATATATGTCTACATGTCTGTCTCTCCAAGTGTGTGTGTGTGTGTGTGTGAGAGAGAGAGAGAGAGAGAGAGAGAGAGAGAGAGAGAGAGAGAGAGAGAGAGAGAGAGAGAGAGAGAGAGAGAGAGTGAGGGAGAGAAAGAGAGATCGGCTTTCCTCTCTCTTTCTCCCTTCACAATGTTAAAATATCCTAAATAGCCGTAGTATATAATCAGGCTCGTGTGCTGGCATTTATGCAGGGTTGAAGTGGTGTTGTATACTGTGGTAAGCGAAGTTTATAGGGCGGTCGAGTTGTGATCACATGTACAAGTATATGTTTGTATTACCAAACAATTGAGGATAAACATGTCAAAAATACGGAACATATTTCAAGCCCATAGGAACTAGGGGAGGATGTGGGGTAAAATATGCCTTGTGCTCCCAATAGAGACTGTTCCCCTTGCACTCGAGGTTGTGCTCCCCTCCCCTTCCCTCCAACCCCACACAAACACACACTACCTATATCGTTTCTACATTGCCCTCATACCTGAAGTTCAGACACAACGACCCGCCATGTTTGTTATCACCTTTCCCGCCCGAGACATGAACACGTTTAGATCCGTGTTAAAACGTGACATGCTGAGCAAACTTATTGACATTGTTTAAATATCAAAATGTTCTGTTTGACAATTAATACTGGTTTAGACTTTCAACTCAAAGTATTAAACTAACGTGTTGCTAAAACTAATACGTATTATATTTACAAACAATGAAATCTGGTTTGATGAAAATCATTAACTTACCTCCGCAATCAACAGACAAAATAGATGTCACGAGACGGGTGACACAGCTGATGGATATCAGCATCACTAGACCTCGTCAAACATCTATTCTATTTGTATCTTGACCACGAGACTGTGACAAAACATCGTAAGTTTATACCGGGCATACATATACAATGTTCGGCATCTATTTCACGAGACCGGCTTCGGTGGCGTCGTGGTTAGGCCATCGGTTTACAGGCTGGTATTTACTGGGTTCGGATTCCAATCGAGGCATGGGATTTTTAATCCAGATACGACTCCAAACCCTGAGTGTGTGCTCCGCAAGGCTCAATGGGTAGGTGTAAACCACTTGCACCGACCAGTGATCCATAACTGGTTCAACAAAGGCCATGGTTTGTTATCCTGCCTGTGGGAAGCGCAAATAAAAGATCCCTTGCTGCTAATCGGAAAAAGTAGCCCATGAAGTGGCACCAGCGGGTTTCCTCTCAAAATCTGTGTGGTCCTTAACCATATGTCTGACGCCATATAACCGTAAATAAAATGTGTTGAGTGCGTCATTAAATAAATCATTTGTTTCTTTCTATTTCACGAAGAAAGTTACATCATTACAGAAGATGGAGCATTTTAATGACAACAGAAAATGAAATACGTGTCCTTTTAACTATATATTTGTTGTACTGTAATTGTGGTTTAGTCGTAGATTTACGTTTACGTGCAAAACTAGTTTACAATGTTTTGTGAAATTGGGTCCAGGTTGTTAGGGCTGTTCAAAAGATAACAACACCGGCGAATCGAGTGGTGCGTATTTTTCTTCAAACTCTGGGTGGACAATTCAGGTGCCGATCTACGGGTTTGTGAAAGAGGCGATGTGTGAGGGCGGTCCGAGAGAGGGTGGGTGGTGTACCGGGGGTGGGACCGGGATTTGAGAGGAGCTAAAGAGATGAAACATTTAAACGTAGTCCAGGACATGGTACGAAGTGTTTGAACATCATTTTATTATTATTATTTGTTTAATTATTATTATTATTATTATTATTATTATTATTATTATTGTTGTTGTTGTTTTTGTTTAAATTATTATTATTTTCTTATGTTGGCGAAAAGCAAGGAGAAGCAAGCTTGTGATGACCTCCCCCCTATCCCACACACACATAGACAGGATCCGCGCTTGGATATAGTACAGGATGAAACACCAGCCGATCCACGGGGAAAATGCAAAACAGAGGTAAACATATGTCCAACGCTATAACGCCGTAATGGAAATGTCTGTCGTTAAAATTAAAGTGTATTTACTTTAACGAAACCATTAGAACTATCGGCTATTGGATGTCAGACATTCAGTAATTCTGGCACTTAGTTATCAGACAAAACACGTTATATTGTTCCATTAACAGCAAGGGATCTTTTATATGCACTTTCACACAGACAGAAACGAACATACCACGGTCGTTGACCAGTTGTGGTACAGAGGTTGGAACGAGGAAAAAACAACAACAATGATTTGTATAGATCCACCGAGGTGGTTTGATCTTGCAGCTCAAGCTTCTCAGAGGAGCGCTAAACCGACTGAGCTAGTACTAGATGAATGTCAGTTGTATGATTTCTAAAAACTGTAGAAATAAGCAGTTTTAACTTATATTAATAAGTAAAAGTAATTATTAGTGTAATTTTTATTAATATTTTTTTTTTTTTTTTTTTTTTTTTTTTTTTTACAAAATGAAACCGAGCTTTGAACAATTTAAACAAAACGTGTTGTTGTTGTTGTTGTTTTTGGGGTGTTTGTTTTTAAAACAAAGTAAAGAAACCCACGAGTCCAGCCGTGCTGAGTAACGTGCACCTAAATAAATTAAATGGAGTTGATTGCCCGTATTACACGGTTTGTTTTGTTTTGTTTAACGACACCACTAGAGCACATCGATTTGTTAATCATCGGCTATTAAATACGATTTTTTTTTTATAATTCTGACATATAGTCTTAGAGAGGAAACCCAACTTAAAATGTGCATTAGTAGCAAGGGATCTTTTATTGTCATCATCCCACAGACAGGATAGCACATACCACGACCCTGAATATACAAGTCTGGGTGTACTGGCTGTAATTGCACCGTTGAATAGCGACGTCAACAACGTTTACCGGTATGCACCCATATCGCCATACCTTAAGAGTTAATACTTACAAGTGCACAGGTAATATTATATGTTGTGAAACTCGACTGCATGCGATATCTCTTTGTTACATGTCAGGTCAGTCGTAAATATTTCCCTGTACCGTGTCTATTTTAACCACACCAGAGTCGAGATACGTTCCCGGAGAATGCACCAAGTGAAAGGTCGTTCTATAAGGCAGACTTGGAAACAGGGCGATCTGACCCATCGATAACCTCTATGATGTTTGCCCCCTAAGCAACCCACCCCTCGCCACCTGTCTCGTACGTTTATGGTAAAGGGGATTCTGGGTAATGATCCTGAGAAAATATTTTAAAATGCAGGTGTTTAAATACTACATTTAGAAGCCCGAGCCACCAATACACCCATCAAGCCCCTCCCCATGCTCCAAATCCCTGTAAAGCCGGCGAATGTGCGCCTCGCCGATAATGTAACAATGGGCAGTAGAGCGTGCAGTATGGACTATTAGTGTAACACATTTAAAATGGCAAACTAACTTTGTCAACCGCAGGGGAAAGCGCTCGCTTGATGCAAGTCGGTATAAGATCGATCCCTGTTAGTGGGCTCATTGGGCTATTTCTCGTTCTAGCCAGTGCACCACGACTGGCATGTTATGTACTATACTGTTTGGGGGTTGATGCATATACAATATCACTTGCTACTAATGCAAAAATGTAGAGGGTACCAAATGTTTTACATCCAATCGCCGATGCATAATAAATCAGTGTGCTCTAGTGGTGTATGTTATCAATATCAATATCAATAAGGGGGAGGGCTGAAGGTGACTCGAGCTAATTTCTATAATATAGGAGAATCGAGTGGTGCGCGTTTTATTTTCAGACACAGGTGCGGATCTAGTACTAAATAAAGGGAGAATCGTGGTAGGATTATTTAGGATAAAACTGTTCTTGAACTCTTCATTCTTACGTAAAGTACTGGGACGGGATAGAGTTGAGTCGATAGAGAGCTTGACTGAGATGCTTCCGCCGCAGGATCGAACCTCCTCAGTTGACCCATTATCTGAGTGTGTTTTATTTATTTGTATTTATTATTAATTTGTATTTATCCGTGACGTTAGTACCCCCACGTTTGGTATATCAAGGACAGTGGTGTGTGCTGTCTAGTACGTGGGAAAGTGCATACAAAATATACCTTGTTGATAATGAAACAAATGTTGCAGGTTTTCTCGGAATACTACGAGTCAACATTAACAAATGTCTGACATCCAATAACCGATGACTGATCGGTGAATGTGCTCTAATGTTGCCGTTAAACAACACAAAATAACGTTTAAGTAACTTTCTAGTGAAATACAAGTTACCAGGCTGAACTGGGGTGGGGCTGTGATAACCGTCTCTCCTTAGGGTCCTACTTCCGTGTCCCACGACTGGTATATCCATGACCGTGGTATGTGTTGCCCTGTCCGTGGGAAATTGCATATAAGAGATCCGTTGTTGCTAATAAAAAACGTAGCTGGTCTCTCAAGATTAATAGTCAAAATCACCAAATCTCTGAATCCAATAGCCGACGATTAGTTAATTCATGTGCTCTAATGGTGCCATTAAACAACTCTAAATAATTGTCATATAAATTACTAGCGAAACTAAAGTTTAAAAGAAAGAGGTTGCTTTTTTTAACGACACCACTAGAGCACATTCATTTATTAATCATCGGCTATTGGATGTCAAACACATAGTCTTAGAGAGGAAACGCGCAACATGTTTGCTATCAGTAGTAAGGAATTTGTTATATGCACCATCCCACAAACAGGATAGCACATGTCACCGCCTTATATATTCCAGTCATCGTGCACTTGCTAGAACCAGAAATAGCGCAATGGGCTCACCGACGGGGTAGGTAAAGTACATTTACCAGGCTGAACTGGTAAATGTCCCCCCCCCCCCCCCCCCTTGAATCCGCACGTAATTTTCATCAACCTTATAAGAAAACAAATGTTCATAAGCCAACAAATATCCATGATTTTAAACAGTATTCCAACCTACGTAAACGTATTTGTTACATACCTATTCAATCTTATTATAGTGATAAAGACATTTTGAAACCGTGTGATAGACTTACTTTGTATCGCACATATGTGCGATCTGGACCGGAACTTGTAAATGGGGAATTCCCTTTTTATTTTTACTGCAGTTAGCGCCTTTTAGTTGCTGACACCATATATGATTTACAAATTACGTCACATCGTATTTGAAACATTACACAAGGATGCCGTAAAGCATGATTCTGAACGTTTGGGGTGGGTGGGGTTAGATACAGATCAGGGCTCAGTAATATGGGGTCTTCACCAGAAGAAGAAAGATAATACAATGTAGTTGTAAGTTAAAAAGAACAATTTCTGTGGGGGTCTAGAGTGGGGGAAGGGGAGAGTGCTATCCATGTCCCACGCTACGTACGGCCCTGGGAAGAATTATAAGAATTATATCAAAGCAGACACCGATCATATTACTAACGGACAGATTCCGTTTAGTAAACAACCTATTCTTATTATAGTTTAAAAACAACAACAAAAACCCCATGATTTTGAAGTGTTGAATAAAACAACTGTTTTATTAAACATACACTAGCAAAAAATACAAAAACAAACCAAAACACCCCCCCCCCAAAAAAAAAAAATACCCCAAAAACCACACAAAAAAACCACACACCAAAAACCATACAAACACACACACACACACACACACACACACATACACACACACACACACAGTGAGTGCGCGTTTTTCTTCAAGTCTCAGGGTGAACAATTCAGGTGCTGATCCATGACTGTGTTAAAGGGGTGTGCGGTGTGAGGGCGAAGGGCGGGTCCTGGTTGGAGTTTCTAGGTGTTTTGTTACAACCAGTATATTGTCTGCGTTCATACAAACTCCAATCAGGATGCGAGCGCCGTAAACATGAGTCTTGTTTGGGGGGTGGGGGTGGGGGTCGGGGGATATCTAAATAGATGAAACATTTAATCGTAGGCCAGAGCATGGTTAGATGTGTTTGGACATGATTTTATTTATTGGTGTGTGTTTGAACATGATTTTATTTATTGGTGTGTGTTTGGCCAGTTGTAGGTGGCGGGACGTAGCCCAGTGGTAAGGCGCTCGTTCGGTGCGCGGTCGATGTGGGATCGATCCCTGTGGGTGGGCCCATTGAACTATTTCTCATTCCAGCCAGTGCACCACGACTGGTATATCAAAGGCCGTGGTATGTACTACCTTGTCTGTGGGATCGTGCATATAAAACATCCCTTGCTGCTAATCGAAAAGAGTAGCCCATGAAGTGGCTACAGCGGGTTTCCTCTTTCAGTATCTGTGTGATCCTTAATCATATGTCGTTAAGTAAAACGTGTCTCTCTTTTTTTGTTGACCAGTCTTGGTATACTGGTTGGAATGAGAGAAAAAAAGAGAGTCATTTGGATGAATCCACCTAGGTGGTTTGATCCTGCGACTCAAGCTCATCAGACGAGCGCTCAACCGACTGAGCTAAATCTCGGACCGCGATTAACGTTTGATGGATGTGATATGAGAGACAAAATCAGGCAAACAGTTCACGATCGCTCGATTTTCTGAACACGTCCCAGAATCCACTCTTGACAGAATGGCGACTGATGATCGTAGTTTTAGACAGTGTAAACTATGGTCGGCTGTTACAGATATTCCGTGGTTAATTTCCATATTACATACAATACATAAAACTGCACGAGAAATGAGAGTTGTTAACTTGTATTAATAAGTGGAAGTCATTATTAGTAGTGTTTTATTAGTAGTATTTTTTAAGTATTTTATTAGTAGTATTTTATTAGTAGTTTTTTATTAGTAGTATTTTTATTTTATTACGTTCGTTTGATAAAGATCATAGGAATACGGGCTCCTATTTTTTGTAGGGGGGGGGGGGGGGGGGGAGGGGGCAGACTGTTTTTTACCAGAATTAATCGAAAATGCCCAAATCTGCATAACAACTTTTATTCACATTAGCATCACATGTACTGCCAAACATCTGTATAATAGTACACTGTATAGGGATACAAACGAATCACTACGCATTATTACATGGATTATAACTAATGATGAAAATACATGATAAAAAGGTATCTGTAATTTTTGCCCGAATTTTACCTCCTGTCTCGTACGCTTTTGATAAAGGGGATTCTGGCGCATGATCCTGAGAAAATATGCTTAATTTCAGTTGTTTAAATGCTGCATTTCCAGCCCTGAGCGCACTCCCACCCCACATCCCACGTCATGTCCAACATCCCCTGAAAAGCCCACTAGTGTTCCCTAACCGGCAATGTAACAACGAACTGTAGTGTGTGCAGTATTGACTACAAGCGTAACACGTTTAAAATGTCACACTAACTTTGTCAATCATAGAGCGGGACGTAGCTCTGTGGAAAAGCGCTCGTCTGGTGAATGTCGGTATAAGATCGATCTCTGTTAGTGGGCCCATTGGGCTGTTTCTCGTTCGAGCCAGTACGCCACGACTGGCCGTGGTATGTACTATCGTGTCTGATGCATCTAAAATATCCCTTGCAACTAATGCAAACATGTAGAGGGTTTCCTCTCTAGGATTATATTTCAAAATTACCAAATGTGTGACATCCAATAGCCGATGAATAATACATAAATGTGTTCTAGTGGTGTATGTTATCAGTATCAATATCAATACGGCGAGGGCTGGAGGTGACTCGAGCTAATTGCTATAATAAAGGAGAATCGAGTTGTGAGCGTTTTATTTCCACACCCAGGTGCGGATCTAGTACTAAATAAAGTGAGGAGACGTGGTAGGATTATTTAGAATAAAACTGTTCTTCAAATCTTCATCTTTACGTAATGCACTGGGACGGGATATAGTTGAGTCGATAGAGCGCTTGACTGAGGTGATTCTGTCGCAGGATCGAACCTCCTCAGTGGACCCATTAGGCCCCTACCTGACTGTTGGTTTTTGGTTTGTTTGTTGTTGTGGGTTTTTGTTTGTTTTTTTGTTGTTTATTTAGTTATTATTGTTTTTTGGGGTTTTTTTATTTATTCGTGACGTCAATGCCTATACGCCTGGTGTATCACAGACAGTGGTGTGTGCTGTCTAGTATGTGGGAAAGCATATATAGACGATACCTTGTTGCCAATGAAAACAAATGTAGCAGGTTTTCTCTGAAGACTACGAGTCAAAATTAACAAATGTTTGACATCCAATAACTGATGACTAATTAGTGAATGTGCTCTAATGTTGCCGTTAAACAACACAAAATAACTGCTAAGGAATTTGTTAGTGAAAGTAAATTTACGAGGTTGATCTGGGGTGGGGCTGTCATAATCGTGTCTCACGCACCGCCTTTCACGCACCTCCCCTTCAATCTGCACCTGTTTTTCATACACCTTATAAAACAAATTCTTACATTCCTACTTCCGTGTCCCACGACTGGTATATCCATGACCGTGGTATGTGTTGTCCTGTCCGAGGGAAAGTGTATATAAGTTATTCCTTGTTGCTAATAAAAACGTAGCTGGTCTCTGGAGATTAATAGTCAAAATTACCAAATGTCTGACATCCAATAGCCGACGATTAGTTAATCAATGTGCTCTAATGGTGCCATTAAACAACTCAAAATAACTTTCATGTAAATTACTAGTGAAAGCAAAGCTTAAAACAGAGTTTGTGTTTTTTAACGACACAACTAGAGGGAAGTGATTTATTGATCATCAGCTATTGGATGTCAAACATTTGGTAATTTTAACACATACTCTTAGAGAGAAAATCTACTACATTTGTTTTTCTATTAGTAGTAAGGGATCTCTTAGATGCACCATCCCACAGACAGGACAACACATACCACTGCTTTATATATTCCAGTCGTGGTGTACTCGCTAGAACCAAACATAGCCCAATGGGTCCACCGACGGGGGAGTAAAGGTAAATTTACCAGACTCAACTGGGATGGGGCTGTGATAAGCGTCTCTCGTTCGACCCCCAACCCCCACCCTTGAATCCGCACCTGAGTTTTACAAACCTTATAACAAAAAAGTTCATTAGGCCCTCGCGTGTCATTTGATAGACGTGTTGTCCACTCCCAGGGACGCATCTAGGGGTAGGATTCTTTATAATTTTTGTACTGCTTTATAAAAGGTAAGTTGTTCAGGTGAAAAGAGCCGGTGACGGAGAAATCCACTCCTACTTACCTCCCCCTGAATCTGCGCCTGAATCTCCAGCACCCCAGTAATAAAATAAAATTAGCTTATTTTTATTTTACTCACCATGTACAGCCTCAGATTAGCCAGACAACTAAAATGACGGTAGATCTACAAACGGAATGTGATTGTAGAATTCTGAAGGTTTTTGACGACTTAGTTCATAAAGAAATATATTCACCACATGTAGCTTTAATTGCCATTAGGCAACTCAAATCGTGATTAATGTGTTTCGGTTGTTTTGATAAATAAAACTTCTCAGCTGATACAAGACAAGATTAAATACTTAGCGAAAAGCTAGTGTTGTCCGGGCCTCTATATATTGATCATTTACGTCCCGCTAACCTTTTTTGTCATTGCTGTTAGCTTCAGTAGGTCATGGCGCCATACTTTCTAAATAACTTCTATTGAGAACTTGTTTTGGTTACTGGCAGGGTAACCGCATGAATATGAACATCCCGTTCGGAACTAATCGACTGTTTACGGTTTTCGAGTATCTCGACCAGACTGGTTATATAAGTGCACTATGGCCGTAACTAGGCCTAAAGTAATTGGGGTGTGGGTGGGGGTAGGGGCGGTGTTGGTGTTGGGGAGGGGATAGATACAGATCTGGGTTAAGTAACACAGGGTCTTGACCAGATGAATAAAGAGAAAATGTGTAAGCTACAAATAGATATATTGTGGGTAGGTGTGGGTGCTCTTCCATGTTCCTGATATGTACGGTTGTGAAAAGAATGAGAACAATTATATCAAAGCTGACACCGATCATATAACTAACGGGTGGATTCATTTTAGTAAAAGGGGCGAGACGTAGGTCAGTGGTACAGCGTTCGCTCCATGCGCGGTAAGTGGGGGATCGATCCCCGTCGGTGGACCCATTGGGCTATTTCTCGTTGTGAGAAGAATTAGAAGAATTGTATCAAAGCAGACACCGATCATATAACTAACGGGTGGATTTCTCGTAGTAAACAACCTATTCTTATTTTGAAGCGTTGACTAAAACAACTCTTTCATTAAACATATATTAGCAAAACAAAAATACCAAAAAAAAGACAAACAAATAAATAAACAAACAAACAAACAACAACAAACAAACAAACAAACAAACAAAAACAAACAACCTCCGACTCATTCTTGTGGAGGGTAGGCGGTATACATAGGTTTGGAGAAACATTTTTTTCCCATACAGGAATCCCCATTATTAATGCTCTGACAGACGTGTAATTAGTAAATGTTTAATACGTTTGTCATATTTCAAATAGCTTAAGCATTTATTACAGATTGGGTATTTTTAATATTATTGTCCACATAATTTGCGTGACTCACTTATTCAGGTGCGTGTTCGGGAAATTATTCGAGGAGTGGGGTTGGGGGGGGGTTTGCGAAGTTTCAGTGGGGGGCTCGAGTCATGTTGTTTGGGAAAAATATATTAAAAAGAAAATTTGCTTTAAGCAAGGAGTGTGTGTGTGTGTGGGGGGGGGGGGTCGATCCTTGAACCCACCATGCACACTAGACTAGTGTGTAAAGTAGTTCCTGTGCTTATGAGCTTGATGTTTATTTGACTTCCTGTTTAGTAAGACGGTAAGGGTAACCTCATACAGATGAGCGGCCCATTCGGAACACCTCGTCTGTGAAGCGGTTTTTATATTTATACTTGAAGTGACCTCTCTGAATGTAGGTAACCTGAAATATGTGTGACGTTTTGTACCGGACACCTCGACTGTTAAGTGTTTTTTATATTTATACTTGAAGTGACCTCTCTGAATGTAGGTAACCTGAAATATGTGTGACGTTTTGTACCGGACACCTCGACTGTTAAGTGTTTTTTATATTTATACTTGAAGTGACCTCTCTGAATGTAGGTAATCTGAAATATGTGTGACGTTTTGTACCGGACACCTCGACTGTTAAGTGTTTTTTATATTTATACTTGAAGTGACCTCTCTGAATGTAGGTAACCTGAAATATGTGTGACGTTTTGTACCGGATACTTCGACAGGAAATATCAAATACACTTATTTATTACACACCAGTGTAAGATATTGCTCATGTCATAACAATCACTCAGTATCTAACTAGTGTAATATTGGCGTGATATGAGCGTGACGTAGATCACTTGCTGACCCAGTCCGTAGAAAAATAACGTGTAGTAGGTCCCGACATCTGCTTACTTCTGCGTTGCGGCTTGTTTGCAGTTGGTTTTTAATAAATAAAATACCAAACTAGTTTGCCTGTCATACCATTTTAATGAAACTCGTGTAAAGTTTTGGTATCTGACTCGCTTTCGCTCGTCAGATACCAAAACTGTTCACTCGTTTCATAAAAATGGTATGACAGGCAAGCTCGTTTAGTATTCTATATATATATTAACAAAGACTAGTTTATGTCACTACAACAGCTATCATTAAATTTCGTTTGTTTGTTTTCCCTAACGACACCTCTAGGGCACATTGCTTTATTAATCATTGGCTACTGGATGTTAAATAGTTGTTAATTTTGACATATACGCTTAGAGAGGAAACCAGCTACATTCGTTTCCATTAATAGTAAGGAGTCTTTTACATGTACCATCCTACAAACATGATATCACATACCACGGCCTTTGATACAGCAGTAGTAGTGAACTGGCTGTGACGAAAAATGTCCCAACACAAAAATAGTAAGACCGAAAAGAAATATGCGGCAGTATTAGATGGTATCTGTTTCTTTTTTTCTTTTCTTCCCTTCCCCCCCCCCCCCCCCCCCCCCAAGAACACGTAGCATTGTGACCCCCCCCCCCCCCCCCCCCCACCCCCCCCCACACCCCCCCCCCCCACCCACCCCCCCCCCCCCCCACCCTCCCCCCCCCCCCACCCCCCCCCCCACCCCCCCCCCACCCCCCCCCCCCCCCCCCCCCCCCCCCCCCCCCCCCCCCCCCCCCCCCCCCCACCCCCCCCCCCCCCCCACCCCCCCCCCCCCCCCCCCCCCCCCCCCCCCCCCCCCCCCCCCCCCCCCCCCCCCCCCCCCCCCCCCCCCCCCCCCCCCCCCCCCCCCCCCCCCCCCCCCACCCCCCCCACCCCCCCACCCCCCCCCCCCCCCCCCCCCCCCCCCCCCCCCCACCCCCCCCCCCCCCCCCCCCCCCCCCCCCCCCCCCCCCCCCCCCACCACCCCCCACCCCCCCCCCCCCCACCCCCCCCCCCCCCCCCCCCCCCCCCACACCCCCCCCCCCACCACCCCCCCCCCCGCCCCCCCCCCCCCCCCCCCCCCCCCCCCCCCCCCCCCCCCCCCACCCCCACAACCCCCCCCCCCCCCCCCCCCCCACCCCCCCCCCCCCCCCCCCCCCCCCCCCACCCCCCCCCCCCCCCCCCCCCCCCCCCCCCCCCCCCCCCCCCCCCCCCCCCCCCCACCCCCACCCACCCCCCCCCCCCCCCCCCACAGGACCCCCCCCCCCCCCCACCCCCCCCCCCCCCCCCCCCCCCCCCAGTGTTCAGGTTTAAACGATTTCTAGACTAGACTACTGACGGGATTTTCTTTGAATAATAGCCAAAATAATAATACTAATAATAATAATAATAATAATAATAAAAATAATAATAATAATAATAATAATATATAAATAAATAAATAAATAAACAAGCCAGATTCGGATATATTGATGTATTTTAATATTCTCAGATTTTACAATAATTATTCACACAGGACAAGACAAATAGCTAGTTGACATACCTGACAAGAACACGCATTACGTGGAACATCAACAGTTAACAACGAACACCGGGTGCGTAATCAAAACAGCTAAAAAGTGCAAATAGAAACATCATTTCACAAGACTATATATAATACGCTACGACTAGTTTTCTTCTCATATATAAAATGCTGTATATATTTTTCCTTCTGATGTTTTCATTATTTTTATTTAAAATCTTTAATAAATAATGGTATTCATCTCCAATATCAGTATTACAAAGTGTACAAACTATTTGTCTTTAGTTATGTTAAATTTTCTTAACTGTTTCGAGAGGTAATCATAAATTTCACATACGCAATTTTCCAAACCGCGGGCAGACAACTAATCATCGTCATAATCATCAAATAGTTATCATTATCATAATAGTCATCATCATCAGCATCATTATAATAGTCATCAGCAGCAGCATCATAATGGCAATCAATATAATCGTCATACTGGTCATCATCATCATCATCATCATCATCATCATCATCATCATAATAGTCATCGTTATCATCAGAATAGTCATCGTCGTCATCATAATAATAATAATAGTCATCATCGTCATCATAATAATAGTTACCGCCACCATTATCGTCGTCTTCGTCATCACTAATAAACTAGTTACACAATATGAAATTATTTTTAACGTCACCACTAGAGCATATTGATTTATTTACTGTCAACTACTGGTTATCAAACTGACATAATTTTATAGTCTTAGAGATGGAACCCGCTAGATCTTTCCATTAGTAGCAAGATCTTATGTATGTATTTTCCCAGACAGGACAGTACATACCATGACTTAATGTAAGAAAACAATAATATTAGAATACAACTATCAGACTTTATTACTTAATATACCCTGGTTATGACCCAAATGCGCGGTCGGTGAGTCTACGGGTCTATTTCTCGTTCCAGCCAGTGTTCCAAAACTGGTGTAACAAAGGGCATGGTATGTACTATCTTGTCTGTGGGAAGTTGCATACAAAACGATCCCTTGCAGATAATCGAAAAGCGTAGACCAATAGGTTAATACATTGTTTGAGTTTCAAAAGAAAGGGGCGGGATCTAGCTCAGTTGCTAGAGTGATAGCCTTAGATGGTTTGGTCGTAGGGCCGATTGGCAGTAAGTTGTGGTATGAGCTGCCCTGTTTGTACAGAAGTGCATGTAAAAGACGTCTTGGTACTAATGGAAACGTGTAGCGGGTTTCCTCTAAGACTACCTTTCAGAATGATTACATTTGTTGACGTCCAGTAACCTATCATTAATAAATGTGATCTAGTGGTGTAGTTAAACAAAACAGACTATAACTTTGATAGAGTAATCGACAATATTCGATTAATTCTGCAACAATAGACGTAAGTTTTGAAATAAACGTGTGTTTGACAGTGACGGCGTGCGATTATGATCTAATACGCATACGCCACCGTACAGATTTATTTTTGAAACAAGTTTTCAGTAATGCAATACTCTTTCACCATGGCTAACACTCGCATAAACAAATGCACATTCTTTGATAGTCGTGAGTTATAAATATAACGTGTCGTGACCAAAATTAAATGGTGCAATACCATCTGCCCTCTCTGTATACCAAACATTATCATTTGATCGTCGAAAAGTACACGGAATTCTGTAGTGTTAAAAATACATTTTTCCAAATTCTTCCAAACCAGCTACATGTGAACGTTTTACGAATAACTGTTCTATAGTTTTTTACAAAAAGTACACAATGAATCATCGAGTAATCCAGTTTTATACAAATAGCTGTGTGTGCCCGTTATTCTTTGAATAATTTTATATTGAAAACCAATTAGTGATACTTTTTTGGTACACAGTCTGGGTGTTACGTATATAGTTTTCCATACCAGAGAGTTATTTTCAAAATTGTGGACCAGCTAGTTTGCGCTGTTAGCACGACTGTGTTTGTAGAAAGAATATTAGTAAATAAACCACAACGTCCAATTTCCAGGTTTATTGTGTATTAATGTTTCATAGTCTAAAAACGTCACACCGATATTGTATTTTTGAATTAAATCTATAAAAGGAATAATATGTCCGGTTTCTGAGAGAATATCTCGAATAGGTATACTGCCTTTATTATACCATTCTTTAATAAATGGCGTTATGTTTTTAAAATAAGCAATATACCATAACGGCTGATGGATTATTTGCTCATAAGTCTCATTTTTGTATATGTTCTCCTAATTCTAAATAGCAACAAATATCCACCTGTCAACAGATTAATGAACGACCATATTACGAAACTCCATCTACCACAATCCCATTGTTATACATTCAAATAAACTGTGTTCTTGTCTGTGACTAAAAAGGTCAGTAACAGTGTGATTAATGACGTAGGCTTGTAGTGTATCCCGTGTCAATAAGACAGTCAGTAACACTGTGATTAACGGCGTAGCCTTGTAGTGTATCCCGTGACAACAAGACATTCAGTAACACTGTGATTAATGACGTAGCCTTGTAGTGTATCCCGTGACAACAAGACGACCAGTAACACTGTGATTAATGACGTAGCCTTGTAGTGTATCCCGTGACAACAATACAGTCAGTAACACTGTGATTAATGACGTAGCCTTGTAGAGTATCCCGTGTCAACAAGGCAGTCAGTAAAACTGTGATTACTGACGTAGCCTTGTAGTGTATCCCGTGTAAACAAGACAGTCAGTAACACTGTGATTAATGACGTAGCCTTGTAGTGTATCCCGTGACAACATGATGGCCAGTAACACTATGATTAATGACGTAGCTTTGTAGTGTATCCCGTGTAAACAAGACAGTCAGTAACACTGTGATTAATGACGTAGCCTTGTAGTGTATCCCGTGTCAACAAGACGACCAGTAACACTGTGATTAATGACGTAGCCTTGTAGTGTATCTCCGTGTCAAATTATCACGACGTTGTACACAGCACCCGTTCTAGGTGGTTTTGGGAATGTACCCTTTTCTTCTTTCCCTTCAGCCAGGTTGAACATACTGATTCCATGGTATGTAAAACACAACAGTTTTCCATGTCGGTGAACGATACCAAAGTCAACAACCTGAAATGTTTTCCACTTAGCTGTTAGTTTACTCTCAACCTGGATTTTTCCATTTCTGTCAGTGACGTGAATGTGCATCACGTTGCCAACATAGTCCTTCAGATATACATCTGGGAGGTGAACAGATCCTCTTAGTGCAATGGATGTACAAGGCAACTTTGTATCCAGCTTGGTGACAGTGCGGGTTCTAGTGTTAAAACACTGGATGAGATCTGACGGGTTGTCGTTTACATCTCCTCCCATAACGAGAATGTTCTGACCAACTGTGACAGGAAAAGCGAATTCTCTGTTCAATCCCAAATCACCAACCACCTGCCACTGCTCCTCACTCTCGCTCTTCTCTTCTATTGTATGGGTAGCCCAACCGCTTATAACATACAATGTAGAGCTAGATGTAGCTGTACAGTGAGATCGGTGTCTATGGTTGAGATCTGGGCCTACGTTCCACACTTTTCTAATGGTGTCATACACCAGTGTACATTTAGATTGTTTACCACCACCAGTGATGTAGATCTTGTCATCCAAACTCGCTGCTGAATAACCCGATCCAAGATCTACTGGGGCTGGCGGGACGTCTTCCCACTTCTCTTCTGACGTGAAACAAGACAGCAGTAACTTGCCAGTGTGTTGTAGTACGAAGACATCAGGTTGGTTGGCAACAAACCTTGATGTGCTTGTAAGTCGTGGCAGGGCTGAACATAAAACGTGTTGTATCATTTCCCTCACAGCGCTATTCTCAAAAACGATCTTTGAAAACGCTACCTCATTAACAAGAAATTGTCGGCCAACAATATCCAGTCGCACATTTACAAAAATACTCTGGACGTCCTCCTGTTCTGGATTATTATGTTCAATCCACTTCATGACGACTTTCAGAATGTCATCTTCTTTACAGGTTAAGTCATCTTTGGAAATTATTTCCAAAAGTTCTGGCTTTGACAGATGAATAACATTTTCCATTTTAAGAAAATCAGCCAAGTTATCAGTCAAACAGGAAAGTGCCTGATTGGACAAATCAAGGAAATTGTAGAGTTTCAGGGTTCTCCACCAATTTAGACTATTTTGAGGAGTTAAGTCGAGATTTTGGTTCAGGTAGATGTTACACAGATTTTTGATAGGATCAAGCTGCATCATCTCGGCAGCGTCTAAAATATGCATGCAGTTGTCCTCGTTCACAACATTAATTTTGCAGAAATACATTTTTAGAACGTCCTGAAACACAGACAGCGACACAGAGGGAAGTTCCAGGACGCCCGTCCGACTCTCTGCCATGTCTGATGTAAGCATGGTCCGGAAGTACGGGGAAAGCGCCGCCAGAACGAGCCGACTTCCGGTTGTTTTCCCATCCCTACAAATCACCTGTATGTCACTGAACGAACCGTTGATCATCTCTTGATGAATGTTCTGCAGAAGTTGGGTTTGAACGTCCTCCATTGTAAGTAGCTACTGACGTGAACTGAAATTAAATTAAAACAAAAAAATTATTTTCATTGAAAAGTAAAACACTTTAAGTTGGTATTTATCAAACACCTTAAGTTATGAAAGTTCTGAAGTTTGTTTTGTTTAACCATCGGCTATTAGATGTTAAACATTTGCTATTTCTGACTGGTAGTCACCAGACGAAACCCGCTACACTTTTCAACCGGCTGAGCTAAATCCCACCATTAAACTTGACTAAGTTACAGAGAAAAACTTGTTATCCTTAAGTATGTTATCCTTAAGGCAGTCTTCCCTGTTGATAGACATATGTTTGTTAGACAATAATATACTGGGGAAGTGGTCGCTATTATGTCCTACGGTATATGGGTTTGGTTGCGCATATATTAATAGAAAACCAGTTGAAAACAATAAATAAAAAATAACTTTCTCTTACAAACATTAATTATTTTCATTTTGATACATAATACAATATGCAAACATTTTCGGTCGCCAAGCGGGCGACACGTGATAAGGTTTTAACTTGCCCGACGCTATTTTGACTCGCCATGGGCGATCGGGCGGCCGTAAAGTGCAGACCCTGTTCATAACGTCAGGATAAACCGGGGGAGGGGACGAGGGAGACAAATGTACCTTTTTTTACCACTACTCCATATAAACGAATATTAATACATGCATTGTGACCCCACACGAGACTGTGTCCCGTCCACTACAGTGTGTGATCTACCCCCTCCCCCTCCCCCTCTCTCTCTCTCTCTCTCTCTCTCTCTCTGTATCTCTCTCTCTCTCACTCTCTCTCTCTCTCTCTCTCTCTCTCTCTCTCTCTCTCTCTCTCTCTCTCTCTCTCTCTCTCTCTCTCTCTCTCTCTCTCTCTCTCTCTCTTACACTTCATATACATTACCCTCACAGCCTTACACTTCATATACATTACCCTCACAGCCGAACCCCAATAAAAGAGAGAGAGAGAGAGAGAGAGAGAGAGAGAGAGAGAGAGAGAGAGAGAGAGAGAGAGAGAGAGAGAGAGAGAGAGAGAGAGAGAGAGAGAGATGGGAAAGTGCATAGTATGATTTATTCTTGGTTTTAAAATAAGAAATCTTTATAGCGGGTTTCTTCTCTTTCTTCCTTGGACACATGTTAAAGGGACATTCCTAAGTTTGCTGCAATATTTTAATGTTATCTACTAAACGACGTTTTAACGATTGTAATTACATATCAAATATAGTGTCCTGCATAACATATTAGTGGCTGTGTATTAAACGAGTTTCTGAGCGTTCTAATATTTGTACTAGGTTAAATTTCAGTTTACGTACGAAATTATTTGAAGATAAAATCCAGTTTGGGCTTCTTACAAATATTAAGACGACCAGAAACACACTGAATATACAGACACTGATATTCTAAAAAAGAAAATATATTTAATATCTAAGTTTAATCGTTGAAATATTTTATTAGTTAGAAACATCATCCATGCAGCGAACTTAGGACTATCCCTTTGAAATAACCAACACAGCCGAGGTATTAAATATATGAAAGCGGGTCTGGACTGTGGCGAGAGATCTTTACAGCGCGGTCATGATCACCCAGAAAACAAACTAATATTGTGTGTCAACTGGAGCATAGTTTCGACCCTGATCCTCCATTCTGCACCCGCTACTGAAAATGTGTTATTGTGGCGTTAAATAAACATGCCTTTTCTTGGTGTTGTGCGTGTTTGTATCACCAAACAATTCAGGATAAACATGTCTAAAATACGGGAAATATTTCAAGCCCACAGGAACAGGGGTTGGGGTGTGTGAGATAAAAATGTACGGGTTGTTTTGTTGCTGTTGTCCTACTCCAAATAAATGGATATTAAAATATGTCTTGTGCCCAATATAGACTGTTCCCCTTGCACTAGAGGCTGTATCCCCCCCCCCCCCCCCCCCCCCACCCCCCCCCCCCCCCCCCAACACCTACTTCACATATTGTTTATACATTACCCTCACAGCTGAAGCCCAATACCAACGGGTGGGATATGAGAACTCGAGACACAACCACCCGCGATGTCTGTTATCACCATTCCCAACCGAGGCATGAACACGTTTAGATTCGTGTTAAAACGGAACATGCTGAACAAACTCTCGGCGACATTGTTTAAATATTGACAATTGATACTGGTGTAAACTATAAACTCAAAACATTAAAACAAGGTTTTGTTAAAGCTAATACGTGATATATTTACAAACAGTGTACTCTGGATTGGTGGAAATCATTGACTTACCTCCGCAATCAACAGACAGGTAACACAACAAAATAGCTTTCACGAGACGGGTGACCCAGTTTCTGTATATATCGATCACGAGACCGTGGACCAGGTTGTTAACCTTCATCCTACCAACACATTTTACATACAAATCCTACCAACTGGGGTCCGTTCGGACCCCACTGATATTTTCCTTTTTTAGAAAAGAAAAAAATGTATCACAAAAGACCTTTGCTTGTTTAAATGCTCTATTGGCTACATACACGTGACAATAGCACAAAAATAACAGAATAGTAGTCAATGCATTCCTTGATGAGTCATTTGTTAGGAAATATCACTCAAATTTTGCTCTTTTCCCAGCTAATATTGGCATTTGACGTGTTCTGAACTAAACAATGGCATAATCCTGTACCAAACTATAACGTGAAATATCGTCAACAAAATAAATTGATTATCTATCATCATGTCCTGCAGGAACATAGGTTTTGACTCTTTCAACTTGAATAGTCTGCCATTTTTGGATGTATAGGCATTGTTCGCACACAACTTGTTGGGTGCTGTGATCGGAACATACAGGCTGCCTGCATGCCCCACATTCCAGCCTAACTTTCTTGTTAACTTGACGAGGACACAGGCAACATCTTCTCCTCTTGGCAACACCCACTGCCTGTTGAGCCTGCTGTGGCTGACCAGGAGCTACTACGCCAACCATCTCAATATGGAATTGCCAATTTTTGCTGGGGTCGGTTTGGACCCCAGAATAAAAATCAATCTTACAACCTAATACCTTGCCAGCATCTGAAAGTAACACATGCCCTGAAGCAGGCTAGGGTAGACCAACAAAATCTAGACACCGAAGTGCAGATAATAAATATTTGACATACAAAATATACCACCCGGTGTCCGATCGGACCCCAGTTGGTAGGATTAAGGTTAAGGCTGTACAAACTATCCCAAAACAGGCGAAGTGAGTGGTGCGCGTTTAGCTTTAAGTCTCAGGGTGAACAATTCAGATGCGCATACTCGACTGCGTTAAAGGGTGTGTGGTGTGAGGGCGAAGGTACGGGCGTCCGGGTTCGAGAGTTTCTAGGCGTTTGGTTAGAACCAGTCGAGGGGCGGGACGTAGCCCAGTGGTAAAGCGCTCGCTTAATGCCCGGACTCTTTGGGATCGATCCCCGTCGGTGGCCGCATTAGGATATGTTTTCGTTCCAGCCATGGTATGTGCTATCCTGTCTGTGGAATGGTGCATATAAAATATATATTGCTGCTAATCGAAAAGAGTAGCCCCTGAAGTGGCGACAACGGGTTTCGATTTGCGGACATATATCGTTGGTTTTACTACCGGAAATTTAGTTTTATTGGCGACTCGTTAGCATTTACGTGCTGCTGACCTACACACAAGTATGCCATTGCTCTCATCAGCTTATGTAGGTCAGGACGTGAAACTTTATAAATAACTCTATTGAGAACTTGTTTCGGATACTCTCAGGGTAACCACATGATTATGTGCGGAACACATCGGCTGTTTACGGTTTTCGAGTATCTCAACCAGACTGGTTATATAAGTGCACACGTAGAAACAAGACCGTAACTTGCCTAAAGTAACTAAGGGATGGGGGATGGGGCGTAGGTGGGGTGCTCTTCCATTGTCCCGATAGGTACGGTTCTGAGAAGAATTATATCAAAGTTGACACCGATCATATTACTAATGGCCAGATTCCTTTTAGTAAACAACCTATTCGTATTACAGTACAAACAGATAGTTTGATGCGTTGAATAAAACAACTATTTTATTATACTAGCACAAAACACCAAAAACAACCAACAATCCTCCACCCACCCCCCACCCCCCCCTCAAAAAAAAAAAACACACACAAAAAACAACAACAAAAAAAACAACAAAAAACAAAACAATAAACGAACAAATAAAAAAAACCCACAACTCTCCCTTATTCTTATTATTGTGTGCGTGTGTGTGTGTGTGTGTATGTGTGTGTGCGTGGGGGGTATATATACGTTTGAAGATTAATTTTTTCCCCATACAGGAATCCTCGCTATTGGTATAATTAATAAATGTTTAATACGTTTGTCATATTTCAAATTTATTATTTATTATTATTTTCCACATAATTTACGTGACTCTCACTTATTCAGGCGCGTGTGTAGGAAACTAATCGGGGGGGGTGGGTTTTTTTAGCGAAGTTTCAGAGGGGTTTTCGAGTCACGTTCACCTGGAAAACATATTAAAAAAGAAAATTTGCTTTGAGCAGGGGTTGCGGATTCGCCCCTTGAACTCTCCATGCAGACTGGCCTGGTATTTGAACTAATACAATGGTTCTCAGCTTGAGATCTATTTGACTTTCCTGTTTGAAAAGACGTAACGTTATACTGTTTTTAATAACTTTATTCAGGTCTTGTTTTGGTCACGGTCAAACTAACCTCATACAGATAACCGGCCCATTCAGAACACTTCGACTGTTAAGTGGACTTTATATGTATACTTGAAGGAAGACGCACTCGTTACATTTTAGTTACGGTTATATGGCGTCGGACATATGGTTAAGGACCACACAGATATTGGGAGAGGAAACTCGCTGTCGCCACTTCATGGGCTACTGTTTTCGATTAGCAGCAATGGATCTTGTATATGCACATTCCCACAGACAGGATAAAACATACCACGGCCTTTGATATACCAGTCGTGTTGCACTGGCTGGAGCGAAAAATAACCCAGTGGGCCCACCTCTCTGAATGTAGCTAACCTGAAATATATGGGAAGGTTTGTATCGGATCCGTGGACAGAGATATCAAATACACCTAACAAAGACTACTTTATGTCCTTACAACAGCTAGCATTATATCAACAGACAGAACAGCACACACCAGAACATTTGGAATATCAGTCATGATGCACTGGCAGAAAGGAGAAATAACCCAATGAGTCCACCGACGGGGATCGATCACCACTGGGCTACGTGCCACCCCTCTACGTGCCTATTAATACAACGAAACGTATCCTTCCAATAGGGTAATGATTAGTAATCGATCACCACTGGGCTACGTGCCACCCCTCTACGTGCCTATTAATACAACGAAACGTATCATTCCAATAGGCTAATGATTAGTAATCGATCACCACTGGGCTACGTGCCACCCCTCTACGTGCCTATTAATACAACGAAACGTATCATTCCAATAGGCTAATGATTAGTAATCAATCACCACTGGGCTACGTGCCACCCCTCTACGTGCCTATTAATACAACAAAACGTGTCATTCCAATAGGCTAATGATTAGTAATCGATCACCACAGGGCTACGTGCCACCCCTCTACGTGCCTATTAATACAACGAAACGTATCATTCCAATAGACTAATGATTAGTAATCGATCACCACTGGGCTACGTGCCACCCCTCTACGTGCCTATTAATACAACAAAACGTATCATTCCAATAGGCTAATGATTAGTAATCGATCACCACTGGGCTACGTGCCACCCCTCTACGTGCCTATTAATACAATGAAACGTGTCATTCCAATAGGCTAATGAATAGTAATCAGTTGTTTTCGTTTCATTGTGTCAACACGTTATTTACCATTGTTAAAGAAACGGTGGCTATTAATACAACGAAACGTGTCATTCCAATAGGCTAATGATTAGTAATCAGTTGTTTTCGTTTCATTGTGTCAGCACGTTCTTTACCATTGTTAAAGAAACTGTGGCTATTAATACAACGAAACGTGTCATTCCAATAGGCTAATGATTAGTAATCAGTTTTTTTTGTTTCATTGTGTCAACACGTTTTTTACCATTGTTAAAGAAACTGTGGCTATTAATACAACGAAACGTGTCATTCCAATAGGCTAATGATTAGTAATCAGTTGTTTTCGTTTCATTGTGTCAACACGTTCTTTACCATTGTTAAAGAAACAGGGGCGGGATATAGCTCAGTTGTTAGAGTGATAGCGGTAGGTGGTTTGTTCGTAGGACCGATTGGGGATTCCCCTGTCCCTACCAGTGTCCCACGACTAACATATCAAAAGCCGTGGTATGAGCTGCTCTGTTTGTGCATATAAAGACGATTTCCTACTAATAGAAAAGTCTAGCGCGTTTTCTCTAAGACTACATTTCAGAATTATTAAATTGTTTGACGTCCGATAATCTATGAATAATAAATGTGCTCTTGTCATTTCGTTAAACAAAATCACCAGATCACATTGATTTATTAATCATAGGCTATTGGATGTCAAACATTTAGTAATTCTAGCTTTAAGACAGCAAACAGCTACATGTTCGAATGTGTTGCCAGAGATCATTTGTATGCAATATCCCCCAGACAGGACCGCACTTACCACGGCCTTTAATATAGCAGTCGTGGTCCACTGGTTGGAACTAGAAATATTCCAATGAGCCCGCCGACGGCTTATTTCGGATGAAAACAGCTGGAAGTGTCCACTGATTAGGACATCTCTTAGAGGTTATCAACCAGTCGTTTTCTTTGAGTTTTCATGTAGTAAAAGATCTTACAAGAAAAGTGAATCAGTAATTTTGGTAGTTTTATTAATACAAGCTTTCTCTAAAGACAGATAATGGACAAACTTTGTGTGTCATATATACATAGCACAACACACTATCTACCACAGTCTGATTATTATACATTCAAATACATTGTGTTCTTGTCTATGAATTAAAATGAAATAATAAAATCGATTAATTAACAATCTTATGTGTGCATATATAAAATTTAGTTTTGTTTAAAGACAACACGTTGATTTATAAATCATCGGTTATTGGATGTCAAACATTTGGTAATTTTTACTATTATATTCTTACAAAGGACACTCGCTACATGTTTCTATTAGTAGCAAGGCATCTGTTATACGTACCATCCCACAGGCAGGATAGCACATACCACATACATGTTAAAGATTCATCCTTTGTATTATAGTTCGTCCCCGTTTCCGTGTTGTCGAAAATACTTTTTTTTCATGAATTTCAGCCACCCGCATCAGACGTCAGTACTAATACTCTTTTATAAAACTGGAAACATTCTTTATGTTCACGACTGAATGCACGTGGTAAACAGCATACGTGACCTATATTAGAATTACATTCAAAGAAACCACATTACCCATCTCAATTAGAGTCGTTTTCCACATACGACATAAAATTCCCAGATATTCTAAAACTTGAAAATACTATTCGAATATCTCGAATATCAAACTAGCGATTGAATATTCAAATATTCTGACCGAAAACTAATCATCATCATAATAGTCATCGTTATCATCACCATCATAGTCATCACAACAGTCATTACAATAGCCATCGTCATAGTCATGATAATATTTGTCATCATCATCATGATACTCATCGTCATCATCATAATAATACTCATCGTCGACATCATCATCATAATACTCATCGTCGTCATCATCATCATAATACTCATCGTCGTCTTCATCATAATACCCATCGTCATCATCATCTTAATACTCATCGTCGTCGTCATCATAATACTCATCATCGTCATCATCATCATAATACTCATTGTCATCATCGTCGTAATACTCATCGTCGTCGTCATCATAATACTCATCATCGTCATCATCATCATAATACTCATCGTCATCATCATAATAATACTCATCGTCGTCATCATCATCATAATACTCATCGTCATCATCATAATAATACCCATCGTCGTCATCATCATCATAATACTCATCGTCATCATCATAATAATACTCATCGTCGTCATCATAACACTCATCATCGTCATCATCATCATAATACACATTGTCATCATCGTCGTAATACTCATCGTCATCATCATAATAATACTCATCGTCGTCATCATCATCATAATACTCATCGTCATCATCATAATAATACCCATCGTCGTCATCATCATCATAATACTCATCGTCATCATCATAATAATACTCATCGTCGTCATCATCATCATAATACTCATCGTCATCATCATAATAATACTCATCGTCGTCATCATCATCATAATACTCATCGTCATCATCAGCATAATCATAATATTGTCAACATCATCATAATGGACATCGACATGAATAGCATCACCATAATAGTCATCGTCATCAGCATCAGCATGATCATAATAGTCATCGTCATCATCAGCAGCATCAGCATCATAATAGTCATCGCCACCATCAGCATGATCACAATACTCATCGTCACATCATAATAGTCATCGTCATCATCAGTATGATCATAATATTCATTCTCATCATCATCAGCATGATCATAATAGTCATCGCCGCCATCAGCATCATCACCATAATAGTAATCGTCATCATCAGCATGATCATAATAGTCATCGTCATCATCATAATAGTCATCGTCATCATCATCAGCATAATAATAATAATAATAATAATAGTCATCAACATCATCATCATAATAATAGTCATCATCATCAGAAGCATCATAATAGTCATCGTCATAATCATCAGCATCACCATAATGGTCCATCATCATCATCATAAGCATTTGTCATCATCATCAGCATGATCATAATAGTCATTCTCACCATCATCAGCATGATCATAATAGTCATCGCCTCCATCATCATCATCATCATCATAATAGTCATCGTCATCATCATAATAGTCATCGTCATCATCATTAGCATAATAATAATAATAATAATAATAATAATAATAATAATAGTCATCAGCATCATCATCATAATAATAGTCATCAGCAGCAACAACATTATAATAGTCATCGTCATAATCAGCAGCATCAACATAATAGTCCATCATCATCATAAGCATTTGTCATCATCATCAGCATGATCATAATAGTCATCGTCATTATCATCAGCAGCAGCATAATAACTATCGTCATCATCACCATCATCATAACAGCCATCGTCGTCATCATCAACGTGATCATAATAGCCACCGTCATAATCATAATAGTCATCATCATCATCATCGTCGTCGTCATCATCATCATCGTCATCATCAACATAATAGTCATCAGCATGAACATCATCAACATCATTAGTAGTGCATCATCACTCATTCATCATAGCCATCGTCATGATCACCAGCATCATCATAGTAGTCATCATCATCACATAAAAGCCAGCATCTTATCAGCCATCATCACAATAGTCTCGTCATCAAATAGGCG
>NC_054711.1:20187677-20270177 GCF_016097555.1 Gigantopelta aegis
TTGAATCAAATTAATTTAAAATGAAAAAAATGTATAGTCCAAATTGCAACCCATTGCAATCTATAGAAGACATAAATCTTTTTTTTTTTTTTTTTTTTTGTAATAAATATACAAATAATAGAATTAAACTTATCATTTTTTTTAATAAAAATAATATCCCATTTACCCCCAAAAATTTATTAAATCCAAATAAACAGTTTAAATTAACTACATATAGACTATTAATGGCATATGTGATGGAGACAAATGTTAATATTTAAATATATGTAATTTAGATTTATTTATTAGTTATTATTAATTAGGCTTACATGAATAACGTTAGCTGATTGATGATTTAACTATAAATTTATAATGTAAACCAGTTATGAATGCCGTTTCCTTTCTTGAGCGCTATATTCAATTAGTGTTCATGGGTAATTGGCTTTCATTATTAATTAACTTAAATGTTGTTTATATATATATTTCCCTACCACCCGATCGATCTCCCCGAGGGCTTTCTTTTCTTGTATTAGTTGATTATTATTGTTTAATTAATTAATTAATTAGTGGTTAATTAGTTTTATGTTTTATTTTTAATATATTATTATTTAAATATTTATATAGGTTACGTTATAGTTTAATTTCTTTCTTTATTTCTTTTACTATTTTCTTTATACAGTTGTTACGGCCGTGGTGCACGTCGATTTGGTTCAGAATTATGACCGTCCGGTTCCGGAAGCTGAATATCCGGATTAACGAATAACTTTACTGGGTGGGTCGTTTCGTTTTGTGATAAAACCGTCCGTAAGGTGAGGTTTCCGGAGTAATGGAGTCCGGACTAACGAGGTTCCACTGTATCTGGAGTGCACAGCCGGCTCTGCTGTCTCTGACGTCAGAAGTCAGGGCCAGTTCGGGGCTCTGTGTCAACGCGCTCCACGTATCGATCGGTTGTGTGACACTATGTACACTGTATTAATAGCAATTTATAGCTCATATAGCTACGCTGTTATGTTTTGTTATTTTTATTTTTATTTCTTTTTCAAGTAAATAACAATTATTTGTATTAAATTTAGTTTAATTTATTATTATTATTATTATTATTATTTTATTTATTATTATTTTATTTTTTTAACTATCCAGTTTTAATTGCTCACTACATATCTTTCAACTTTGGGTTAAGCCTCGCTGTCTCGGCTTTGTTCGTTAAAGGTCACAGTCGGGTCACGGCCTGGTATTCACACGGTAATATCGATCGGCTACTTGTGTTAATTTTTATTTTTATAATCTAATTTTATATTTAATATTGAATATAATTACATTTAATATATGTGCCGTCTGCCCGCCCATCCAATTTATTGTTGGGGGTGGGGCGGCGGTCCATTGTACATTTTATCCTATAATTGGGTGTTGTTTACCGCCGCCCAGCCACCAATATTTTTTTTTATTTTTATTTATTATTATTATTTTTTTTTTTTGGGGGGGGGGGGGGGGCGGCGGTGTATACTTACCTAAAACAATTTTTAGCTCTATGTTGTATGTCATTTTTGTTTTATGTTCTGTGTTTTATGTTATATGTTGTCGTATTATTGGTTGTGTGTTTGTTGCTCGGTTTTGAGGGGGGGGGGGGTGGGGGGGGGGGGGGGGGGGGGGGGGGGGGGGGTGGGGGGGGGGGGTTTTGGGGGGGGGGGGGGGGGGGGGGGGGACTTATCTGGCAGTAATCCTCCACCTTCCGGAGGCTGCGCGCTCTATATATTATGTGGGTTTTTTTATTTGGTTACAGTATCTTTTAAAAATTATTTTGTAGGATACCAGCATGCTCGCTCCTTTAATGTGTTTTTCATATGTTTTATCCTTATTTTAAACATATTTTATATTCTTAATAAAAACAACCATGTAATTCAACAGGGCAGGTGTCTGGTCTGTGCTCGTGGCAGTACCCTGGCTAACTTATACCTTGTGTTCTGTCACCGGTTTTATAGATTAAAGTGGTGACAGCGTCTGTTGAGTGACTTAATATTCATGTTCTGGGGACGGACCGAGGGGACGCCTCGGGTCTGCCGTGTTTCTCTTCTGGATGCGTTTCTCTCTCCACGGCGGGCTGGACATGCAAAACTTTCCTTCAACTACTTCAAGAATTACCCCCTATAGGGGGTTTGTTGTGTCACTCTACTAGTTACACAACACTGGATAACTACTGGTGCAGTCGAGTCACTCTCCTAGTGACTCTTTACTAAATATATTATTTTTAATATAATTGGTTGCTATGACTGGATCGAGCTGCGGTTGGACACTGTGGGGGGGGGGGGGGGTGTTGTTGTGATGCCGGTGGTTAGGTTTCTTTGGGGCCATAGGGCGTAGGCGGTTAGGCCTCAGGTTTAGTGAAGTTCCCCCCCGCCCCCCCCCCCCCCCCCCCCCCCCCCGGTCACACCAATGCCCGAAATAGGATTGGTAATTTTTTCTAATAATTTTTAATTAACTAATATTAAATTTAACATAACTTTTCTGTGGGCCGAGCCTACACCCCCCCCCCCCCCCTTCCTCCTTACCTCTGGGGACTAAATAATTTTATTATATAATTAAATTATATATTTTTAGACTTCCCCATCTAAAATTGCGTCAAATTAAAAAAAAATCAATTATCATAGAATAAGGTTATGTTTTAAGGACGCAGTCAAAAATTATTAATGTTGGTATATTTTTATTTATCATTTTGGTACGAAATTTCAAAATTTCAAAATTGTTATAGTAGTTAAGTTTTTCTTGCCCCGAGTCAGACCACCGATCTTATCGGAGGCCGGACTCGGGGTAGGCGTGTTCGAAACCATAGAGGTATATGAGCACGTTAAAATCGTATTTAAGTCCAGTGGTAAAGCGTTTAATTGATGTGCGATCGGTCAAGGATCGATCCCCGTTGGTGGACCCATTGGGCTATTTCCCGCTCCAGCCAGTGCTGCACAATTGGCGTAACAAAGGCCGTGGTATGTACTATCTTGTCTGTGGGATGGTGCATATAAAAGATCCCTTGCTGCTAATCGAAAAGAGTATCCCATGGTACCCCCCCCCCCCCCCCCCCCCACCCACACACACACACCGACTAATTTCCTGAACACGCGCTTGAATAAGTGAGAGTCACGTAACTTAATAACAAGGATTCCTCTGTGGGAAAAAAATAGATCTCCAAACTTATATATACCCCCGACAATGATAAGAATAAGTTTGTTTGTTTGTTTGATTGTTTTGTTTGTTTGTTTGTTTGTTTTATGTTGTTGTTGTTGTTGTTTTTTGTTGGGGTTTGTTTTGTTTATTTTGTTTATTTGTTTGTTTGTTTTTGGGTTTTTTGGGGGGTGTTGCTGTTTTGTTTGATTTTGTTTGTTGTTGTTGTTTTTGGGGGGAGGATTGTTGGGGTGTTTTTTCTAGTATATGTTTAATAAAAGAGTTTTATTATTCAACGCTTCAAAATGTCTTTGTTTGTACTATAATAAGAACAGGTTGTTTACTAAAAAGGAATCTGCCCATTAGTAATATGATCGGTGTCAACTTTGATATAATTCTTCTCACAACCGTGCCTATCGGGAAGATCAGCACCCCCACCTACCTACAGAAACCCCCCACAATTAGATTACACGTGTTCTCTTTATCCATCTTGTGAAGACCCCGTATTACTGAGCCATGGTCTGTATCTACCCTCCTCCCCCATCCCCCCATCCCCCCATCCCCCAGTTACTTTAGATTAGTTACGTTTTTGTTTCTGCGTGACAATGTGCACTTATATAACTCGAGATACTCGAAAATCGTAAACAGCCGATGTGTTCCGCACATAATCATGTGGTTACCCTGAGAGTATCTGAAACAAGTTCTCAATAGAGTTCTTTAGAAAGTTTCACGTCCTGACCTACATAAGCTGAGAGCAATGACATACATGTGTGTAGGTTAGCGAGACGTAATTTGTTTTTATCAATATATAGACCCGGGTAACGCTAAGTAAGTTAAGTAATTAATATTGTCTTGTATAAGCTGAGGAGTCTTATTTATCAAGACAACCGGACCACATTAATCACGATTTCAGTTGTCTAATGACAGTTAAAGATACATGTGGCGAACATATTTCTTTATGAACTAAGTCGTCAAAAACCTTCAAAATTCTACAACCACATTCCCTTTGTAGATCTACCGTCATTTTAGTTGTCTGGCTAATCCGCGGCTGTACATATTGAGTAAAATGAAAATAAGCAATTTAATTTTATTACTGTGGTGCTGTGGATTCAGGCGCAGATTCAGGGGATGGGTAAGTGAGGGGATTTCCCCCGTTCCCGCCTTTTTTACCAGAAGAAGTTGTAAAAATATAACGATTCCTACCACGCTCCTCCCACTTTATCCACCCCTAGATCCGTTCCTGGAAATGGACAATACGCCTATCAAATAACACGCGAGGACAGTCTCAGAAAGAATTTTACATACGTGGGAAAACTGTTTCAAATCATGTATATTTGTTGGGCCTAATGAACTTTTTTTGTTTTCTTATAAGGTTGATAAAAATCAAGTGCGGATTCAAGGGGGTGGGGGCAGGGGTCGAATAAGATACTTTTATCACAGCCCCATCCCAGTTCAGCGTGTTAAATTTATTTTCACTACACCGTCGGTGGACCCATGGGGCTATATCTGGTTCTAGCCAATGCACCACGACTGGAATATATAAGGCGGTGACATGTGCTGTCCTGTCTATGGGAGATGCATATAAGAGATCACTTACTAATAACAGAAAACAATGTAGCGGGTTTCCTGTCTAAAACTATGTGTTAAATTACCAAATGTTTGACATCCAATAGCCGATGATTAATAAATCAATTATTTAATGAATCATCGGCTATTGGATGTCCGATGTTTGATAATTGTAACTATTAATCTTGAGAGACGAGCTACGTTTTTATTAGCAACAAGGAATCTCTTATACGCACTTAAGTCCACTGAGGAGGTTCGATCCTGTGGCGGAAGCACCACAGTCAAGCGATCTATCGACTCAACTAGATCCCGTCCCAGTACTTCACGTAAGAATGAAGATTTGAACAACATCTTTATCCTCTTTATTTAGTACTAGATCCGCACCTGGGTCTAGAAATAAAACGCGCACCACTCGATTCTCCTATATTATAGCAATTAGCTCGAGTCTCCTCCAGCCCTCCCCTTATTGATATTGATACTGATAACATACACCACTAGAGCACATTGATTCATTATTCATCGGCTACTGGATGTCAAACATTTGGTAATTTGACATGTAAAGGTAGTATTTTCAATTCTTTATTCACCGTAAGCATAGCGGCTTATTGGTATGAACAATCTAACAATACTAGAAAAACTATTTCCAGTCTCACTTATGTACGTACAAATGGTGCATTAAACAGGAACGTCACACACACTTGCTGGCACACACACAAACAGACACGGTACAACACACACACGACACACTGACATGTAACAAAGTATTATCACATGCAGTCGAACTTCACACATAGTTAATATACCTGTGATTTATAAGTTACTGACATCTTAAATGTATGCACAATATGGGTGCATACCTGTAAACCAGTTGACTTTTATAGACAGTCCAGGAATGTTCACGAATAGTAAATGCTGCACATATATGTTTTCCCAATTTACACAAGGTTAAATAAAATTTAAATTGGTCAGAAACTGTATACTGCAAACTTTAGCATAGATGCTCTATTCCAGTAGTTGAACAAATTTCTGTATACGGCAATTTACTCCATTTAATGTTGTACATGTTACTCAATGCCTAATACAAAGGTAGTATTTAAACACCTGAAATTAAAAATATTTTCCCAGGATTATCTATGGGTGAGATCGCCCTATTTCCAAGTCTGCCTTATGGAATTATCGTTCAAATGGTGCATTCTCCGGGAACGTGTCTTGTCCCTGGCGTGGTTAAAACAGACACGGTATAAGGAAATATTTACGACTGACCTGACATGTAACAAAGAGATATCACATGCAGTCGAGTTTCACAACATATAATATTACCTGTGTATTTATAAGTACTGACTCTTAAGGTATGCAAACATGGGTCCATACCTGTAAACGTTGTTGACTTTGTTATCCAACAGTCCAGTTACAGTCAATGCATCACGACTGGTATATCAAAGGTCCTGGTATGTGCTATCCCGTCTGTGGGAAGGTGAAAATAAAATATGAATTGCTACTAATGGAAACATTAAACAGGTTTCCTCTCAATATGCTCTAGTGGAGTCGTTAAACAAAACAAACAGTGTGATATGGCAATCTACTCTATTTAATGTTGTTACTTGCACGTTACTCAACCCGCCTGGACATGTAGAGTAAGATCCAAATAAGCTGATTTAATTTTGTTACTGGGGTGCTGGAGGTTCAGGTGCAGATTCTTGGGGAGGTAATGCAAATATAAATAAAAGAATTGATTGCTCGGCCGAATGGAAATGGGCAAAAAAGTCACAAGCCAAATATAAATAAAAGAATTGATTGCTCGGCCGAATATTTATATAATTTGGAACATTTTAGGACAGTCGAAATATAAATATAAATCGGACTATTTAATAATATTTAAAAAAAAAGTAATTTCGACATAAAATTTTGGACGAAGGTCTAAAAGTTGAAAGTCCGATTTATATGTCCACGTGAGTGGCCTCGTTAAGGCCGTTGGAAGGGGGGAGGTAGTTGGAGGTGGGCGGAATTTGCAATAAAATTTAGAAAAAGGTCAAAGACCTAAAACCAAAAAAGGAGAATAATCTTCATGTCAGCAAAACAACTTGTCAGTCCAAAAAAATAAAATTAGAGTGCTCGGCCGAAACCTTTTTTCTGGCGATTTGCGCAATTTGGACGGGCTGTCAAAATAAAGTGTGTTGGGATCAAAGTTGTTCCGGATCAAAGGTTGTTGAAAAGGTCGCCGTCTATGGTGTCCCTATGAAGTTCGTGACGTCGAGGTTGGGGGTGTACTGCTGGTAGACGGAGGCCGCTACTGTCCTGGTAATGGCTTTGTAATATTTCCCCGAAATGATTTTTAAAATGTGATGAATCGTCGGGTTGTCCATGTTGGATAGCAGCAGCCCCTGATGGTAGACGCCTGACCGTCGGACGGTAACACACAAAGCTGGTGAATCGCCCTCTGGCATTACTTCGTGTAATGCAAAGTCCCCCTCTGCACGGTTAAGCGGCCCTCACATATCGGTCGCGGCGCCCGCGCGACTCCTAAAACAGGCCAAAAAGGGGATTTTCGCGAGGCGTCCGATCCGGGGCACGAGAGTGGGTGGGAAGGGGTTTTGTGGCGAGAGACTTTTTCGTTGTTTTTCGCCAAAAATACTATTCCATGTGTATTACTAATAATGACATAAACACATAATAACATTTTAAAATCACAAAATAAAATGAATTTAATTTCACTTATTAATACTTAACAACGCTCATTTCTAGAACAATTTTTAAGTATAGGGAATGGAGACCATTATTGAAAGTTAACGGGCAAGTAGAGAGAGAGAGAGAGAGAGAGAGAGAGAGAGCCCACCTGACAGACAGCCCCAGATAGCTGATGTGTGTGCCCAGGACAGCGTGCTTGAACCTCAATTGAGAGAACACGAACATAAGTTGGAGAGAGGTCAAAAGGGAGAGAGAGAGAGAGAGAGAGAGAGAGAGAGAGAGAGAGAGAGAGAGAGAGAGAGAGAGAGAGAGAGAGAGAGAGAGATCTGGTCTGGCACAGGTGTATTTGAACTGCTATTCATCATCTAGTATATCCAGGTGCGACTTCTGCGCTATGTTTGTATGTTGCCAATATATAAATACATAATGATAAAAATAAGAAAAATAAGAAGAACATAAAAAAACATTCAATAAAATCCTGTTCAAACACCTCTAACCATGTCGTGGCCTATCGTTAAATGTTTCATCTCTTTAGCTCTCCCGAGGAACATATATTAGAGAGCACACACCAGTGTTTCTGATATACAAGAAGCGGGGCACTGACGTCACGACGAAAAAAAAAAATCGGATAATGGGTCTACCGAGGAGGTTCGATCCTACGCCGGAAACACCTCAGTCAAGCGCTCCATCGACTCAACTATATTTCGTCCCAGTACTTTGCTTAAGAATGACGATTTCGAGAACACTTTTATCCTATATAATCCTACCACGCCCCCCCCCCCCTTTATTTAGTACTAGATCCACACCTGGGTTTGGAAATAAAACGCGCACCACTCGATTCTCCTGTATTATATCAATTAGCTCGAGTCGCCTCCAGCCCTTCTCTTATACATATTGATACTGATAGCATACAGCATTACAACGCGCACCACTCGATTCTCCTGTATTATATCAATTAACTCGAGTCGCCTCCAGCCCTTCCCTTATACATATTGATACTGATGTATACAGCATTACAACGCGCACCACTCGATTCTCCTGTATTTTAATCAATTAACTCGATCGCCTCCAGCCCTTCCCTATTACCATTGATACTGATAGCATACAGCATTACAACGCGCACCACTCGATTCTCCTGGGATATCAATTAACTCGAGTCGCCTCCAGCCCTTCCCTTATAACATATTGATCTGATAGCATACAGCATTACAACGAGTTTCACCACTCGATTCTCCTGTATTATATCAATTAACTCGAGTCGCCTCCAGCCCTTCCCTTATAAATATTAATGACTGATAGCATACAGCAGTACAAGCGCAGTCGATTCTCCTGTATTATATCAATCAACTCGAGTCGTCCTCCAGCCCTTCCCTTATGTGGGAACTGATAGCATACAGCATTACAACGCGCACCACTCGATTCTCCTGTATATATCAATTAAGTCGAGTCGCCTCCAGCCCTTCCCTTATACATATTGATACTGATAGCATACAGCATTACAACGCGCACCACTCGATTCTCCTGTATTATATCAATTAACTCGAGTCGCCTCCAGCCCTTCCCTTATACATATTGATACTGATAGCATACAGCATTACAACGCGCACCACTCGATTCTCCTGTATTATATCAATTAACTCGAGTCGCCTCCAGCCCTTCCCTTATACATATTGATACTGATAGCATACAGCATTACAACGCGCACCACTCGATTCTCCTGTATTATATCAATTAACTCGAGTCGCCTCCAGCCCTTCCCTTATACATATTGATACTGATAGCATACAGCATTACAACGCGCACCACTCGATTCTCCTGTATTATATCAATTAACTCGAGTCGCCTCCAGCCCTTCCCTTATACATATTGATACTGATAGCATACAGCATTACAACGCGCACCACTCGATTCTCCTGTATTATATCAATTAACTCGAGTCGCCTCCAGCCCTTCCCTTATACATATTGATACTGATAGCATACAGCATTACAACGCGCACCACTCGATTCTCCTGTATTATATCAATTAACTCGAGTCGCCTCCAGCCCTTCCCTTATACATATTGATACTGATAGCATACAGCATTACAACGCGCACCACTCGATTCTCCTGTATTATATCAATTAACTCGAGTCGCCTCCAGCCCTTCCCTTATACATAATACTGATAACACTACAGCATTACAACGCGCACCACTCGAGGTTCTCCCATCAATTAACTCGAGTCGCCTCCAGCCCTTCCCTTATACATATTAATACTGATAGCATACAGCATTACAACGCGCACCACTCGATTCTTGGTATTATATCAATTAACTCGAGTCGCCTCCAGGCCATACTGATAGCATACAGCATTACAACGCGCTGATTCTCCCGTATTATATCAATTAACTCGAGTCGCCTCCATATACATATTAAACTGATAGCATACAGCATTACAACCACCACTCGATTCTCCTGTATTATATCAATTAACTCGAGTCGCCTCCAGCCCTTCCCTTATACATATTGATATTGATAGCATACAGCATTACAACGCGCACCACTCGATTCTCCTGTATTATACAATTAAATCCAGCCCTACATATTGATACTGATAGCATACAGCATTACAACGCGCACCACTCGATTCTCCTGTATTATATCAATTAAGTCTCGAGTCGCCTCCAGCCCTTCCCTTATACATAGCATACAGCATTACAACGCACCACTCGATTCTCCTGTACATTACTCGAGTCGCCTCCAGCTGATTGATAGAAAACAGTACAAAACTCGATTCTCCTGGTACAATTTCGACATCCATATAGTACAATAGAGAGGCAAACCCTCTAACAGTTTTCGCCAAAAATACTATTTTGTGCATTACTAGCAAGGAATAAACACATAATAACATCAACCCCTATTTTTGACAGTATAGTACATACCACGGCCAGTCCTGGTGCACTGGCTAGAACGAGAAATAGCCCCATGGGCCCACTAACAGTGATCGATCGAATACCGACTTGCATCAGGCGATGGCTTTTCCACAGGGCTACGTCCCGCCCTGTGATTGACAAGGAAGGAAATGTTTTATTTAGTGACGCACTCAATACATTTGTTTGTGGTTATATGGCGTCAGACATACGGTTAATGACCACATAGATATTGAGAGAGAAAACCCGCTGTCGCAACTTCATGTGCTACTCTTTTTGATTAGCAGCAAGGGATATTTTATATTCACCATCCCACCGACACGATAGTACATACCATGGCCTTTGTCACACAAGTTGTTGAGCACTGGCTGTAAGGAAAAACAGCTCAATGGGTCAACCGACGGGGATCGATCCTAGATCGACCGCGCATGAACCACACGCTTTACCACTGGGCTACGTCCCGACATTTATGATTCACAAAGTTAGTATGACATTTTAAATGGTAGGTGAACACTAGTGGGCTTTATATGGGATGGGGGACATCGAGGAGGTGGGGGGGGGTGGGGGTGGGGGGGTGGGGGTGGGGGGGGGGGGGGGGGGTGGGGGGGGGGGGGCTGGAAATGTAGTATAATATGGGCAATCTACTCCATGTAATGTAGTTAGCTGTACGTTACTCAACACTGCTGGACTTGTAGAGTAAGATCCAATTTTTTACATCTAATGACTTATGAAATCATATATACATGGTACATGGTATATTGTTTTAAAAAAAAAAACACCCACAACCCCCCCCCCCCCCAAAAAAAAAAAAAAAAAAAAAAAAAAAAAAAAAAACAACAACCCGAAAACAATAACAAAAACAACCACAACATCCACAACACCAACACTACCAACAGCAACAACAACAAGAGCAGTAGCAACAGCAACACCAATGCCACCATCATCGTCATCATCAAAACTATCGACAACAACAACACTAACACCAGCAACAACACCACCACCAACAACAACAACAACACCAACAACACCATCACCACCAACAACAACAGCAACAACAAAAGCAACACCACAACCACCACCACCACCAACAACAACACCGACAATATCAAAAACAACAACACCAGCAACATCAGCAACACCACCACTATCACCACCACCACCACCACGAACAACACCACCACCACCACCACCACCACCAACAACAACACAAGCAACAACAACAATAACAACAACACCAACACTACCAACAACAATAACATCAACACCGTCAACAACACCACCAACAACAACACTACCATAACACAACACCAACACCACCATCACCACTAACAACAACACCACCACCAACAGCCATCAGCAACTAGAACACCAACAACTCGAACAGAAACAAAAACACCAACAACAGCAACAACACCACCACCACCAACAGCAACAACAACACCACCACCAACAACAACAACACCAAAAGCAACAACAACAACACCATCAACAACAAACAACAACAACAACAACCAACAACAGCACCAACACCACCACCACCACCACCAACACAACAACAACACCAACACCACCACCACCACTAACAACAACACCACAACAACAACAACACCAACAACAACAACAACACCATCAACAACAACAACAACACATCAACAACTACAACACCAACTCGAACAACAATAACAACAACAACAACACCACCAACAACAACAACAACACCACCAACACAACAACAACAACACACAACAACAACACCACCACCAACAACAACAACAACAACAACACCACAACACCACAACAACACCACCAACAACAACAGCACCACCAACAACAAACTAGAACACCAACAACTCACCAGCAACAACAACAACAACACCAACAACAACACCAGCAACACCACCACCACCACCACCACCAACAACAACACCACTACCACCAAAAACACCAACACCACAAAACAACAACAACACCACCATCAACAACTAGCAACACCAACAACTCGAACAAAAACAACAACACCAACAACACCAACAACAACAACAACCACATCAACAATAGCACACACCACAACAAACAACACAACACAACCACCACACCAACAACAACAACACCAACAACACCACCAACACTTTTTATTTATTTTCAAAAGTCTGATGTATTTCAGACATAATAATAATAATAATAATAATAATAATAATAATAATAATTATAATAATAATAATTATAATATTAATGATGATGATGATGATGAAAATGAAAATAATAATAATAATAATAATAATAATGATATGGATAATAATAACAATAATAATAATACTAATAATGATAATGATAATGATAATAATAATAATAATAATAATAATAATAATAATAATAATAATTACTTTTACTTATTAATACAAGTTAACACTGCTCATTTCTAGTACAAGTTATTTATTTATTTATTTATTTATTTATAATTATTACTTTTTTTCTATCATATAACTGCCATTCATCCAGTACTAGGGGTGGGATTTAGCTCAGTCGGTTGAGCGCTCGTCTGAGGAGTTTGAGTCGCAGGATCAAACCACCTCGGTGGATCCATACAAATGATTGTTGTTGTTTTTTCTCTCATTCCAACCAGTGTACCACATGTGGTCAATCGCCGTGATGCATGTATGTGCTTTCCTCTCTGTGTGAAAGTGCATATAAAAGATCCCTTGCTGCTAGTGGGAAAATAGAGCGGGTTTCCTCCGATGACTAGGCCTATGTGTCAGAATTATTGAATGTTTGACATCTAATAGCCTATGGTTAATTAATCAACGTGTTCTAGTGGTGTCGTTAAACAAAATAAACTTTAATTTTAACGACGCACATTTCGATTACGGCGTTATAGCCTTGGACATAGGTTTACCTCTTTTCGCATTTTCGCCTTGGGCCGTCTGGTTTTTCATCCAGTACTATATCCAGGCGCTGAACCTGGGTGTGTGTGTGTGTGTTTGTGTGTGTTGGGGGAGGGGGGAGGGGGAGGAGAGAGGGGGGATGTCCCCACAAGTTGGCTCCTCCTTGTTTTTCGCCAACATAAAAAAAAATAAATAATAATAATAATAATAATAATAATGTTCAAACACCTCTTACCAGGTCCTGGCCTACGTTTAAATGTTTCATCTCTCTAGCTCCTCTCAAATCCCGGTCCCACCCCCGGTCCACACACCCCCCCCCCTCCCCCCCCACCACCACCAGCCACCTCTCGGACCGCCCTGACACATCGCCCCCTTTCACAAACCCATAGATCCGCACCTGCATTGTCTACCCAGAGACTTCAAGAAAAATGCGCACCACTCAATTCGCCTGCTGTGTGTTTTGTACAGCCGTAACAACCTGGTCACGGTCTTGTGATCCATATATAGCTACAATAGATGTTTGACGAGGTCTCGTGATCCAGATATCCGACAACAGAGTAACCCGTCTCATGACAGCCATTTTGTTGTGTTGCCTGGCCGTTGATTACGGAGGTAAGTAAATGTTTTTCACCAATCCAGAGTACATTGTTTGTAAATATAATACGTGTTAGCTCTAACAAAACATTGTTTTCATACTTTGAGTTTATAATTTACACCAGTATAAATTGACAAACAGTACATTTCGATATTTAAACAATGTCGCTGAGTTTGTTCAGCATGTCCCGTTTTAACACGGGTCTAAACGTGTTCATGTCTCGGCGGAAAGGTGATAACAAACATGGAGAGTCGCTGTGTCTCAAGTTCTCACATTCAACCCGTTGGTATCGGTATAAACGATATGTGGAATGTGTATTGGGGGGGGGGGGGGGGGGGGCACAGCCTCGAGTGCAAGGGAACCGTCTCCATTGAGGGCACAAGACATTTTTAATATCCATTTATTCGCAGTAGGACAAGAACCAAAATACCCCCAAACAAAAAACAAACAAGCACGTATAGTTTTGTCACACGCACCTCTCCTCCGGTTCCTATGGGCTTGAAATATTTGCCGTATGGCGGACATGTTTATCCTGAATTGTTGTTGGTACAAACTATACAATACCAAGAAAAGGAATGTTTATTTAACGTCACATTAACACATTCGAAGGCGCGGGTGCGTGGGTGATCATGACTCGACCGCGCTATAAAGATCGCTCGCCAAAGTCCAGAGCCTCTCTCTCTCTCTCTCTCTCTCTCTCTCTCTCTCTCTCAATTTCAAATCTCTCAAACCTCCCCAGTGCATCCATTCAGCTCTTTATTGCCGTTCCAACCAGAGCACCACAACTGGCCATAGGCCGTGGTGTGTGTTTTATCTTTGGAAAAGTGCATATAAAAGATATTTGGTGTATTAGAAAAAGTGTAGTGAGTTTCCTCAGAAATAGCAAATGTTTAATATCCAATAGCCCATGATTACTTAATTAATGTTTTCTAGTGGTGTTGTTAAAGAAACCAAACTTTATAACTTAAGGTGTCTGATAAATACCAACATAAAGTGTTCTACTTTTCAATTTTAGTAAATTACAGGGACTGGCCTTGTGCAAAACTGCAATTAATTGTTTCGCTAATGAAAATCATTTTTAAAAATTTAATTTAATTTCCTTTCAGTAGCTGTTTACAATGGAGGTCGTTCAAACCCAACTTCTGCAGAACATTCATCAAGAGATGATCAACGGTTCGTTCAGTGATATACAGGTGATTTGTAATGGCGAAACAACAACCGGAAGTCGGCTCGTTCTGGCAGCGTTGTCGCCTTACTTCCGGGCGATGTTTGCATCAGGCATGACAGAGAGTCGGACGGGCATCCTGAAACTTCCCTCTGTGTCTCTGACAGTATATCAGGACATTCTCAAGATGTATTTCTGCAAACTTAATCTTATAAACGATGAGAATTGCATGGATATTTTAGACGCTGCCGAAATGATGCAGCTTGATCATATCAAAAATCTCTGTAACACCTACCTGAAACAAACTATCGTAATAACTCCTCAAAACTGGCTAAATTGGTGGAGAACCCTGAAAGTCTACAATTTCCTTGATTTGTCCAAACGGGCCCTTTCCTGTTTTATTGATAATTTGGCTGATAAAACGGAAAATGTTATTCAGCTGTCAAAGGCAGAACTTTTGGAAATCATTTCCAAACATGACTTAAACTGTAAAGAAGATGACATTCTGAAAGTCGCCATGCAGTGGATTGAACATAATAATCCGAAACAGGAGGATGTCCAGAGTATTTTTGAAAATGTGCGACTGGATATTGTTGACCGACAATTTCTTGTTAATGAGGTTGCTTTTACAGATATTGTCCTTGAGAACAGCGCTGTGAAGAAAATGATGCAAAATGTCTTAGGTTCCAACGAAGCACGGAAGGCAACTACACGAATGTCTGCTCTCAAACGACCTGTAGCGTTCGTACTACTCCACACCGACACATCACTTCTGTCTTGTTTCACGTCGGAAGAGAAGTGGGAAGACGTCTCGCCAGCCCCAGTAGATCCTGGACCGGGTTATTCAGCAGCGAGTTTGGATGATAAGATCTACATCACTGGCGGTTTACAACAAGGTAAATGTACACTGGTGTATGACACCATTAGAAAAGTGTGGAACGTAGGTCCATATCTCAACCATGAACACTGTAATAACTGTACAGTCACAGCTTGTTCTAAAGTGTATGTAATGAGCGGTAGGGATACCAGTACAATAGAAGAGAAGAGCGAGAGTGAGGCGCAGTGGCAGGTGGTTGCTGATTTTGGATTGGACAGAGTGGGTGCCTTTCCTGTTACAGTTGATGAGAACGTCCTCGTTATGGGAGGAGAAATAAACGAGAACCCGACAGATCTCATCCAGTGTTTTAACACTACAATCCGCGCTGTGACCAAGCTGGATACAAAGTTGCCTTGTGTATCCAGTACACTAAGAGGATCTATTCACCTACCAGATGTATATCTGTTGGACTATGATGGCGAAATGATGCACATTCACGTCACTGACAGAAATGTAGAAATCCAGGTTGAGAATAAACGTACTGGTTTGTTGGATACATTTTGGTATAAACGTCCTGCTTTGTGGAATATGTTTGAGTATAAACGTACATCTCTTGGGGATATGTTTGGTTGTGGCTGTGGTATCCTTCTTCGACATGGGAACCTGATGTGTTTTACAGAAGATGGAATCAGTAAATTGAACGTGGCTGATTGGCAAGAAGAAGAGGGTACATTCCCCGAACCACCAAGAAGTGGCGTCGTGTACAACGTCCTCACAGTTTGACACGTGATAGACTACAAGGTTACGTCATTAATCACAGTGTTACTGGATTGTTGTTGTTTTTATTCACAGACAAGAACAGTTTATTTCCCTGTATAATAACGGGATTGTGGTAGACTCGTTCTGAAATATATTCATATGACACACACAGGTTGTCCATTAATCTATTGACTGGTGAATATTTGTTGATATGTTTAGTTAGGACAAAACATAAGAAATGAGACTTATGAGCAAATAATCAGTGAACCGTTATGGTATAATGCTTACTTTAAAAAGAAAACACTATTTATTGAACAATGGTATAATAAAGGCATAAATATTCGAGGTATTCTCCCAGAAGCGAGGCTCATTATTCCGTTTATAGATTTAAAGCACAAATATAATATAGGTGGGACGTGTTTAGACTATTAAACATTAATACACAATGTACCTGAAAATTTGAAAGACATTATTAATCAAATACCAGAATATATTTGAATTTTATGCGAGTAATGACTAAAAGAAATAGACTTTCAACAAACACAGTCGTGCTAAGAGCGCAACGCAAACTCGCTGGTCCAGAATTTTGAAAATAACTCTCTGGTATGGACAAATATATACGTAACACCCAGACTGTGTTACAAACAAATATCACTAGTTCATTTTCAGTATAAAATTATTCATAAAATAACGGCCACAAATATATATTTGTATAAAAGTGGATTACGCGATGATTCATTATGTACTTTTTTGTAAACTCGACAAAGAAACTATAGAACATTTGTTCGTAAAATGTCCAAATGTAATTCTGGTTTGGAAGAATTTGGAAAAATAGATTTTTAACAGTACAGGATTCCGTGTATTTTTCTAAGATCAAATAATAATGTTTGCTATACAGAGAGGGCAGATGATATTAAACCATTTAATTTTGGTCATAACACGTTATATTTATAACTCACGACTATCGAACAATGTTCCTTTCTTATACAAATGTTAGCCTTGCTGAAAGAGTATTGCATTACTGAGAAACTTGTTTCAAAAATAATTTCTAATGTGACAGTGCCAATATTCTCTAGTGGTGTCGTTAAACAAAACAAACTTTCATACGGCGTAAGAGAACATTCCCATACCAAATAACTGGATCCAGCCAGAAGTGGATTTCCATTAAGTGAATACAAATGTTTATTTAAACAGTGCGCAATAATGTCTAGGTCTGGCTTCGAACCCATAACCTTTGGCATAAGGCATTGTTATTTGCTGCAATGATGCGTATTCGATCATAATCGTACGTCGTCACTATCAAACACACGTTTATTTCAAAACTTACGTCAATTGTTACAGAATTAATCGAATATAGTCGATTACTCTATCAAGGTTATAGTTTGTTTTGTTTAACTACACCACTAGAGCACATTTATTAATGATAGGTTACTGGACGTCAACACATTTAATAATTCTGAAATGTCCCTTAGAGGAAACCCGCTACACTTTTCCATTAGTACCAACACGTCTTTTACATGCACTTCCCTACAAACAGGGCAGCTCATACCACAACTTACCCCCGATCGGCCCTACGACCAAATCACCTAAGGCTATCACTCTAGCAACTGAGCTAGATCCCGTCCCTTTCTTTTGAAAACAAACAATGTATTAACCTATTGGACTACTCTTTCCGATTACCTGAAAGGGATCCTTTTTTATGCATCTTCCCACAGACAAGATAGTACATACCATGGCCTCTGTTACACCAGTTGTGGAACACTGGCTGGAACGAGAAATAAACCAGTGGACCACACCGACCGCGCGTTGGGGTCCTAAACGGGGAATGTTAAGTATAAAATTCGATAGTTGTATTCTAATTTTATTGTTTTTCTATATTAAGCCATGGTAGTCCTGTCTTGTGGGAAAATTATACACAAGTTCTTTCTACTAATGGAACATGTGTAGCGGCTTCCATCTCTACGACTATATGTCAGTTTGACATCCAGTAGGTGATACTAAATACACCAATATGTTGATAATGACGATGACTATTATGATGACGATGACGATGGCTATTATGATGATGATGACAATGACTATTGTGATGAGGACTATGATGATGATGATGATGATGGCTATTATGAAGATGCTGGTGATGATGACGATGGCTAGTATAATGATGTCCATGACGATGACTATTATGTTGATGACGATGACTATTATTATTATGATGATGATGATGATCAAGATGAATATTATGGTGATGACGATGACTATCATGATCATCCTGATGATGACGATTACTATTATGATGATGCTGATGATGATTAAGATGAATATTATGATCATGCTGATGATGATGCCGATGACTACTATGATCATGCTGCTGATGAATGCTATATCATTATTATGATGTGAGCATCTGATTGTGATAAAGATTCTGCAATAATAATGCTGATTTTCTGACTAGTAAATAAAATTATTTCCTATAATCATTTCGGGGCATATAGTTAAAGGTGGTATTTTTTAAATGTTAAAGCAAAATGTAATAAAAACATGATTTGCAATATTACCGGCCTCGGTGGCGTCGTGGCAGGCCATCGGTCTACAGGCTGGTAGGTACTGGGTTCGGATCCCATGTCGAGGCATGGGATTTTTTAATCCAAATACCGATCCAAACCCTGATGAGTGCTCCGCAAGGATCAATGGGTAGGTGGCGAAACTACTATGCATGCCGATGAGTGACGATAACTATTTCAACAAAGATGATGATTTGTGCTATCCTGCCTGATTGGGAAGCGCAAATAAATGATCCCTTGCTGCCTGTCGTAATGAAGAGTAGCCTATGTGGCGACAGCGGGTTTCCTCGATAAAAACAGTGTATAGAATGACCACTATGATCATTTGACGTTGATAGCCGATGATAAGATGAAAATGATGATGCTCTAGTGGCGTCAATAAATAAAACAAACTTTACTTTTTTGATGATGCAATAGCTGTCATTATGGCGACTTTGAGATAGCCCCTTTAATGCCAGTATAATAGATCACAAACTAAAATGATGTTCTTGACAGTTTTGCTTAAAAGTTACTTATAAATGTCTATTATGATCATTTTTTGGGAGAGGACTATAGGGGTCAAACTGCTGATGACATAAATATTATGATCATGCTGATATTATGACAGATGGCGATGACAATGGACACATGTTGATGCTGAAAATGATATTATATGATGATGATGATGATAATGGCTATTACAATCACCTGTTTATGACGATGACTATTATTTTAATGACGAAGAGTATTAACACCATGATGATGACATGATGATGATGAGCCGAAAACAATTATGATCATGCTGAAGTACGTAGACTATCATTATCAATGATGATATTTACATGAATATTTACTTGTGCTGATTTGATATGTAAGAAATAATCGACGAAAATCATTTTTATTCTGTTTGACGACATGACGATTAGTATTATTATTATGACAACGACGATGATGTTATAATGATTACTATTATGATGATAATGACGATAACTATTATGATGATGATGATGATGACGACGACTGTTATGATGACGATGCCTATTATGATGACGATGCAGATGTCTATTATGATGATGATGACAATATTATGATTTTGCTGATGATGATGACTATATTATGAATATTGTGATGAGTATTATGATGATGATGATAACTATTATGATGATGATGGCGATGACTATTATGATGTTGATGACTATTATGATGGTTATGACGATGATTACTGTTCGGTCAGAATATTTGAATATTCGCTTGATAATTTGACATTAGAGATATTCGAATAGTATTTTCAAGTGTTCAGTTATCTGGGAATTTTAATTCGTATGGGGAAAACGACTCTAATAGAGATGGGTAATGTGGTTTCTTTGAATTTAATTATAGTATAGGTCACGTATGCTGCTTACCACGTGCATTCAGTCGGGAACATAAAGCATGTATCTTATTGCACAGTACAGTATTAGTACTGACGTCTGATGCGGGTGGCTGAAATTCATCATTAAAAAATATTTTCGATAACACGGATACGGGGACAAACTATAACGCACAGAATGGATTTTCTACATTTACGTGGTATGTGCTATCCTGGCTATTGGATGGCACATAGAAAATATGCCTTGCTACTAATGGAAAAAATTAGTTGGTTTCCTTTCTAAGACACTATGTCGAAATTACCAAATGTTTGATATCCAATAATCGATTATTAATTAATCAATGTGATCTAGTGGAGTCGTTAAACAACACTAAATTTTATATATGCACATATTACACATAGTAATGATTGTTCATTAATCTCTTTTATTATTTCTTGTTAATTCATAGACAAGAACACAATTTATTTGTATGTATAATAATCGGATTGTGGTAAATAGCGTTTTGTGATATGTACATATCACACACAAAATTGGTTCATTATCTGTTATCCGTCTTGAGATAAAGCTTGTACTAATAAAAGTACCAACATTACCGATTCACGTTTCTTGTAATATCGTTTATTATTACTACTGCTACTACTATCTCTCTCTCTCTCTCTCTCTCTCTCTCTCTCTCTCTCTCTCTCTCTCTCTCTCTCTCTCTCTCTCTCTCTCTCTCTCTCTCTCTCTCTCTCTCTCTCTCTCTCTCCTCTCTCTCTCTCTCTCTCTCTCTCTCTCTCTCTCTCTCTCTCTCTCTCTCTCGTAGCAACTTTATTAGTATCGGGATGTACACAGATGACCAAAGTCGTATATTTCATTTATTTTAATTTATGTTCTTGCTTTTATCGAATTTACGTTCAAACTCGCTGTTCTGGGCGCGCGCGCGCACACACACACAGAGAAACACACACACACAGACACACACACACACACACACACACACACAAACAGAGATATACACACAAATACACACACACACATACATACACATACACAAATTTACGTTTAAACTCGCTGTCCTGGGCGTGCACACACACACACACAGAGAAACACACACACACAGACACATACACACACACACACGCACACTCACGCACACATAAACACTCGCGCACGCGCGCACACACACACACACACACACACATACACACACGCGGTTTGGAAAATTGCGTATGTGAAATTTATGGTTACCTCTCGAAACAGGTAGACGATTTAACATAACTAAAGACAAATATTGTGTACACTTTGTAATACTGATATTGGAGATGAATACCATTATTTATTAAAATTGTTAAATCAAAATAATGAAAACATCAGAAGAAAAAAAATATATATGACATTTTATATATTAGAAGAAAACTATTCCTAGCACATTTAACATAAAACGTATTACGTCTTCCATCATTAAACATATATAGTCTTATGAAATGGCGTTTCTCCTTCGCACCTTTGGCAATTCCCGACAACCAAAAAGTTGGCAAAAGATTTCTGCTCCAATATCACAACAGTCCTATATTTCACGTTAAATACGTTTACATCGATAATTTTCGAGTTAATTAATTAAAACAAATCCACATATTAATCACTAATACACACACTACAGAAAGAAACCCGACAGCACATTCAGCTAAGCTTCGGCAAACTCCGGACAGCAGAATTCTAAGTTCTCCGACCTATATCGTGACGTTGCGTCACATGATCGCCCACTCAGCCATTCCGTCTGCTAGCCGGAATCGCCCAGTGGGCGATCACGTGTTGTACGTCTCGAAATAGGTCGCCGAGCTTTGTAATTATGGCGACTGAGTGGCACGAAGCGTAGCTGAATGTGGGTGCTGTCGGATTTCTTTCTGTAGTATGTGTATTAATGATTAATATGTAGCTTTTTTTTTTATCAGTTAACTCGAAAATGATCGATGTAAAGATATTTAACGTCAACCATAGGATTGGTGTTGCATTATAGCAGGATTCTTTGCCAACTTTTTGGTTGTCAGGAATTGCCAAAAAATACATAGGTTGGACTCTGACTGTAATGAGAGCGTATTTATGTCCAAATGTCCGTCTAGCTCTCTTACAGTCAGAGTACTCTGGCTAGGGAGGACGCAGCTGGTGATAATGGCGGGAAATCTAACTGCCGTACGCTACAGGGATGAGATCATAAGATCGCATGTGCTCCAGTTCCTTCAAGGTCAACGTGGCGCCGTCATGTTGCAGCAAGACAACGATCGCCCTCACGTCGCACGTGTAGTGACCGACTTCCTGGGACAGCGGGATGTCAACACACTGCCTTGGCCCGCTGTTTCGCCTTACCTGTCGCCCATTGAGAACCTATGGGGCGAAATGGAGAGAGGCCTACGTCTCCTGCCAAACCAGCCGTTGACCTTGAACCAACTGGGTCGTGACCTTGTTCAGGTCTGGAACAACATCCCACAAGGGTTTCTGAACCATCTGGTGTCATCAATGAGACGTCATTGTCAGGCCTGTGTGCACGCACACGGTGGCCATACACGGTATTGACATTGTGAACTCACTTTCGACGCCACCCCTCTGCATGACCCCAGAGATTGGTAACGACAATGCCAGACGTTTTTGTTTTCTTTTCTGGATTTGGTATTGATCGTAAATAGCAAATAAATAATGTGTCAAATAATTGTGTTGATTTACTTACAAATAAGAAAATCACACCACTTTTAGTAATGCACAGGAACTTTTTTCCTACTAGTATATATATATTTTTTTTTTAAAGTACAAAAATTCACGTACTGGGTCCACTGAGGAGGTTCGATCCTGCGGCGGAAGCACCACATTCAAGCGTTCTATGGACTTAACTATATCCCGTCCAAGTACTTAACTTCAGAATAAAGATATGAAGAACAGCTTTATCCTAAATAATCCTACCACGTCTCCCCCCCCCCCTTTATTTAGTACTAGATCCGCACCTGGGTGTGGAAATAAAACGCACACCACTCGATTCTCTAGTATTATAGCAATTAGCTCGAGTCGCCTCCAGCCCTCCCCTTATTGATATTGATACTGATAACATATACCACTAGAGCACATTGATTCATTATTCATCGGCTACTGGGTGTGAACCATTTGGAAATTTGACATACAGTCTTAAACAGGAATTCCTCTACATTTTTGCATTAGTAGCAAGGGGTATTTTATATGCATCAACCTCCTGACAGAATAGTACGTACCAATGCCAGTCGTGGCGCACTTGCTAAAACGAGAAATAGCCCAATGGGCCCACGAACAGTGATCGATCTTAGACCGACTTGCATCAGGCGAGCGCTTTTCCACAGGGCATTTTAAATGTGTTTTACCAATAGTCAATAGGGTACCCACTACTGTCCTTTGGTACATTACCGGTTTGGTGAACAACAGCCGGCTTTACAGGCGTTGTGAGACATGGGGGGGGGGGGGGGGGGGGGGGGGGGGGGTGTGGCTCGGGGCTGGAAATGTCGTATTTAAAAACTTGAAATAAAATATGTTCTCAGGATCATGCCCCAGATTCTACTTTATCATAAGCGTAGGAGGACCGGGTGGGGGGGGGGGGGGGGGGGGGGGGATGACAAAACGTCATAGAGATTATCGATGTGTCAGATCGCCCTTTCAGTTGGTGCATTCTCCGGGAATGTGTCTTGTTCCTGGTGTGCTTAATCTAGACACGGTATAGGGGAATATTTACGACTGACCTGTAACAAAGAGATATCGCATGCTGTCGAGTTTCACAATATATAATATTACCTGTGTACTTGTAAGTACTGACTCTTAAGGTGTTGAAATATAGTTGCATACCTGTAAACGTTGTTGACTGTGTTAATACAGCCAATGCATTACGATTGTTATATCAAAGGTCGTGGTGTGTGCTATCCTGTCTGTGGGATGGTGAAAATAAAAGAGTCCTTGCTACTAATTGAAAACTTAAGTACGTTTCCTCTCTAAGACTATATGTCAGAATTAACAAATGACTGATATTCAATCGCCGATGACTAACAAATCAATGTGCTCTAGTGGAGTCGTTAAACAAAACAAACAGTGTAACATGGGCAGTCTACTGTATTTAATGTATACTCTTCAAAAAAGTAGGGACCTCTAATAAGAATTTACAATTGCCAAAATTGTAAGGTATATTAGCTGTGGGGAATGGTTATATGATAATAGTGAATTAATTGGGCAACCATCACAACCGGTAGTTCAGTATTACCGTAGGTTTTATGACCACCAAAGATCTTACATAGAAGGACGATTGGGGTCTGAAGTGTAATTTGAAAGTTGACAGGTTTTTTATCAGTAAATCGCAAATTCAAACAATAAAAATGACTAAAAACAAAACAATAGCAACTGTATGATCAACAGAATGAAAATGAAGGGCAGAAATAATGTTCCATAGTGATTAATCGACCTTCCTGAGAATTGTCAAACTCGATAATGACAGCCCACGCACGTGTACGGTGCAACTGCGTGATGCGCATGCAAACTACGAAATGTGTTTCGGTGTGTTGATAAACATACCTGAACGTGCTGTACTAGGATGTCTGTGGTCAAAACGTATGTTCGGTCTAACATTAATATTTCAGGTTCCACTACTTTTTTGAAGAGTATTGTTAGCTGTCCGTTACTCAACTCGCCTTGACCAGTTGAATAAGATCCAAATAACCTGATTTAATTTTATTACTGGGGTGCTGGAGGTCGAGATGCAGATTCCTGGGGAGGTAATGCAGTTTTAAAAACAAACAATCCTACCTCGCTCCCCCTACTTAGTCCACCCCTAGATACTTTCCTGGAAGTTGAACATGACAATTGCCACACGATACATAATGTCGATCACCAAAATGATTATATATCGGTGTGTGTTGGTGTGTATGTGTGTGTGTGTGTGTGAGGGGGGGGGAGGGGGGGAGGGGGGGAGGTGGATGGCAGTGAGGTACAGATAGTAGTAACTTATGAAATCATGTATACATGATACGTGTTGGCTCTTATGGATTTCTTGACTTTGTGTAACTTGTCAAAAGGTCGATGATAATTCAGGCGTCGATTGACACGGACGTGTGAGTGAGAATAATGAATACTATACAAAACACATTTCTATTACGTTTTTGTTTAATCGTATAACACCACCGTTCATCCAGTACTACATCCAGGCGCCGATCCGGGGCACGAGTGGGTGGGATGGGAGGGGGTTTTGTGGCGAGGGACTTGTTCGTTGTTTTTCGCCAAAAATACTACTCCATGTGCATTACTAATAATGAAATAAAAACATAATAACATTTTAAAATAACAAAATAAAATGAATTTAATTTCACTTATAAATACTCAAGAACACTCATATCTAGTACAGTTTTTAAGTATAGGGGAATGCCCGAGTAACTCTCCATTCCTGAAAAATACCAGAGACGATTATTGAATGTTAACGCACAAGTTTTCAATGGTAATACTACTACTACTACTACTACTAATAATAATAATAATAAAATAATACTAACAAAAAAAACAATGAACAAAATCCTATTCAAACACCTCTTACCATGTCGTGGCCTATGGTTAAATGCTTCATCTCTTTAGCAGTGCCCCCCCCCCCTCCACCCACCCCCACTCACACAGGGTTCGCGCCTTCGATCCTCGCGTTTAACCTTCACATACAAGCGTTCCAGTCATGATCGGAGCTTGGAGGCGGAACGTAGCCCAGTGGTAAAGCGTTCGCTTGATGCGCGGTCGGTCTAGGATCGATCCCTGTCGGTAGACCCATTGGGCTATTTCTCGCTCGAGCCAGTGCTCCACAACTGATGTAACAACGGCCGTGGTATGTACTATCCTATCTGTGGGATGGTGCATATAAAAGATCCCTTGCTGCTAACTGAAAAGATAATGCCGATGACAGACCATCACGTCAGCGACACATAACAGTAGCGGCGCGTATGTCGCCAGTAATCGGTTTCTATGTATATATGCATTGGCAGTGACAGACCATGACGTCAGCGACGCGAAGCAGTAGCAGCGCGTATGTCGTCAGTAATCGGTGTCTATGTATATATATACATTGGCAGTGACAGACCATGACGTCAGCGACGCAAAGCAGTAGCACCGCGTATGTCGTCAGTAATCGGTTTCTATGTATATATACATTGGCAGTGACAGGCTATGACATAAGCGAGGCCTGACGTGGCTGGGATGCACGTTCTGATCACTCTCCGAGCGATTTGTACGCTCTACGCCACACTACGCAGGCTCTGCACATGCACGACAATAAATAATCGAGGTTTGCAATAAGCAACAATGGACAATTATTGTACCATAGGCGATTTCAGGGGAGTGAAGGTGGGGTGGGTTGGTAGTGTCATTTCCATCTCATCCCTTGGAAAATTTAAAATCATAGGATAATTAAACAGGTTACTAAAATAAAAATGAAAATGGCATTCCCTCACAAATGCCATTATGACATATGTGCATAATGATAAAATAAATCAATATACAATTCACATACCCACCCAGTGGCATTACATATTCATTAATGGAAACCACCTCTTTTCGCTATCGTAGATCCTACCCTCTGTACATGTAGTGGTCACGTCTGTCATGGCACCCGTAGAGAGATGGGCGCTTCTCTTACGCTATAACCTGGACATAGTCTGCCACCAACCAGCTTAAATTACAGCCTTGCTACGTTGACGTTACGCGCCGCTGACGTGGTAGTCTGTCACCGGTATTAGCTCATGAAGTGGCGACAGCGGGTTTCCTCTAACAATATTTGTGTGGCCCTTAACCATATGTCTGACGCCATAAAACCGTAAACCGGCGGGGGGAGTACAACCTCTGGTGCAAAGGGAACAGTCTATATTGGGGACACAAGGCATATTTTAATATTCATTTACTTGGAGTAGGACAACGACAAAACACGTACATTTTTGTACGCACCCCTCCCCCGGTTCCTATGGGCTTGACATATTTCCCGTATGGCAGACATGTTTATCCTGAATTGTTTGGTCATACAAACATATACACTACCAAGAAAAGGAATATTTACTTAACGCCACATTAACACATGTTCAGGTATGGGTGCAGGGTGGGGGATCAGGGGTCGAAACCAAGCTCCAGTTAAGACAAAATGTTAATGTGTTTTCATTATATTTCTGGTGATCATGACACGACCGCGCTATAAATATCGCGCGCTATAGTCCAGACTTCCTTTCATATATTTTATTCTACGGCTGTTTGGGTCATTTTAACATGTGTCCGAGGAAGAAAGAGAGGAAACCCGTTTTCTTATTTTAAAAGCAGGAATAAATCATACTATGAACTTTCCCATCTCTCTCTCTCTCTCTCTCTCTCTCTCTCTCTCTCTCTCTCTCTCTCTCTCTCTCTCTCTCTCTCTCTCTCTCTCTCTCTCTCTCCAATAATCATATTAAAATCCAACTGCTACTCAGGAAACCTCATTGTGGGCCTAATCCACGAAGGCCATACATTCCTTCTTTCATAATTAGTGTGTTAAACGGGCATCGTTAACATGTGTAGTACTAACAATATGAGTGACCCTTCAATAGTGACGAAGTGGCGACAGCGGGTTTCCTCTCTGAATATCTGTGTTGTCCTTATCCATATGTCTGACGCCATATAACCGTAAATAAAATGTGTTGAGTGCGTCGTTAAATAAAACATGTCTTTCTTCTTTCTTACACGTGTTCTCTTTGTTCATCTAGTCAAGTCCCCGTATTACTGAGACCTGATTTGTAATTACCCCTCCCCCACCCCTCCTCTACCACCACCACCACCCCTACCCCCATATCGCAGTTGCTTTAGGCTAGTTACGGCCTAAGTTCTACATCTGCACTTATAACCAGTCTGGTTGAGATACACGATGTGTTCCGAACGGGCTGATCATAATCATGTGGTATCCGTAACAAGTTCTCAATAGAGTTATTTATAAAGTATCACGTCCTGACCTACATCAGCTGAGAGCAATGACATACATGTGTGTAGGTTAGCGGCACGTAATTTTTGCTCTTGTTTTTATCAAAATAGAGACCCGGACGATACTAGCTTTTCGTTAAGTAATTAATATTATCCTGTATAAGCTGAGGAGTCTTATTTATCAAGACAACTGAGTCACATCATGGGCGTACATAGGATTTTGAAAAGGGGGGTTCCAAATTAGATTGCAGAGATATTGGGCATATATTTCTATGTTGAGTTTTGAAAGGGGGGGTTCCAAAATAGATTGCAGAGATATTGGGCATATATTTCTATGTTGAGTAAATATAATAATGTCAGATATCAATGTCAGATATATTAAATTATAAAAAAAAGCGATTTCGGGGGGGGGGGGGTATCGGTCGAACCCATCGAACCCCCCTCCCCTCCCCTCCCCCCCCATGTACGCCCATGCACATTAATCACGCTTTGAGTTGTCTAATGACAATTAAAGCTACATGTGGCGAATATATTTCTTTATGAACCAAGTCGTCAAAAACCTTCAGAATTCTACAACCACATTCCCTTTGTAGATCTACCGTCATTTTAGTTGTCTGGCTAAGCCGAGGACAGTTCCATAAATAACTTTATATACGTGGCAATACTGTTTCAAATCATCTATATCTGTTAGGGCTAATATAAAAAAAACCGCATATTCTTATTAGGTTGATGGAAATCAGATGCGGATTCAAGTAGAGGGGGGAAGGGGGGGAGGGGGGCGGGGTCGGATGAGAAACACTGATCACAGCCCCATTCCAATTCAGTCTGGTACATTTATTATCACTACCTCGTCGGTGGGCTATTTCTCGTTCTAGCCAATGCACCACGACTGGAATATATAATGCGGTGGTATGTGTTGTCCTGTCTGTGGGATGGTACATATAACAGATCACTTACTACTAATAGCAAACATGTAGCGGGTTTCCTCTCTAAGACTATGTGTTAAAATTACCAAATGTTTAACATCCAACAGCCGATGATTAAAAAGACATGTTTGCTCTAGTGGTGTCGTTAAACAACACATACTTTTTTAAGCTTTACTTTCTCAAGTAATTTATATGAACTTTAGTTTGAGTTGCATTACTACACGTTTGCGGTCGTGGCGGTCTATATTTAGATGACAATGACGCGCCATCATTTTAAATATAGACTAGTTATCCTGCTGTCAATGCGACAGACCTGACTCCCGCCCATTACACAAAGTTAGTGGTGACATTTTAAATATGTTACCCTGTTATTCAATTGTGCACCCACTACGTCCAGAAGACCAGTTAAAACAAAGTGTTTCTGACATTTTAAGCTCGGCCAATACTAAGTCAGTCAATACTAGCGAACTGGGATCAAACCGTCTCTTGTCAAATGATTGACAAAGTTAGTGTGACATTTTCGATGTGTTACATTTTAGCTGGGAATACTCTAGCTTTTTCGATTAGGAATGGACAAAGTTAATGTTTTATTTTAAATGTGTTACACTAATATTTACAGTTACACTACGTCCAGACATATGGTTAAGGACCACACACATACTTTTAGAGGTTACCCGCTGTCGCCACTGCATGGGCTACTCCCTGTGATTACAAAGTTAGGTGATCTTTTAAATATGTTACACCATCCTCAAGACTGGACACTACATACCATGGTCTTTGTTACACCAGTTGTGGAGCACTGGCTGTGAGCGAGAAATAGTCAATAGTGCCACCGACGGGATTAGGACATGGAAATGTGTTACACTAATGGTCAATACTGCACACACTACGGTACAAAAATCAATCAGTGTGAATTTTAAACTGTTTCACTAATAGTCAAGCTGTTGCACACACTACGTCCATATTCTGATCGACAAAGGCAGTGTCGCATTTTAAATGTGTTACACTAAAAGTCAATACGTTGACAGTGAAAACGCCAACGCCATATGATTGACAAAGTTAGTGTGACATTCCAAGTTTGTTACACTAATGGTCAATACTGCACACACTACGTCTACCATTATGATTGACAAATGTCATATGTGACATTTTAAATGTGTTACGTACTAATAGTCAATACTGCACACACTACGTCCCGCCCTGTGATTGACAAAGTCAGTGTGACATTTTAAATGTGTTACACTAATAGTCAATACTGCACACACTACGTCCCGCCCTGTGATTGACAAAGTCAGTGTGACATTTTAAATGTGTTACACTAATAGTCAATACTGCACACACTACGTCCCGCCCTGTGATTGACAAAGTCAGTGTGACATTTTAAATCTGTTACACTAATAGTCAATACTGCACACACTACGTCCCGCCATATGATTGACAAAGTTAGTGTGACATTTTAAATGTGTTACACTAATAGTCAATACTGCACACACTACGTCCCGCCCTATGATTGACAAAGTTAGTGTGACATTTTAAATGTGTTACACTAATAGTCAATACTGCACACACTACGTCCCGCCCTATGATTGACAAAGTTAGTCTGACATTTTAAATGTGTTACACTAATAGTCAATACTGCACACACTACGTCCCGCCCTATGATTGACAAAGTTAGTGTGACATTTTAAATGTGTTACACTAATAGTCAATACTGCACACACTACGTCCCGCCCTATGATTGACAAAGTTAGTGTGACATTTTAAATGTGTTACACTAATAGTCAATACTGCACACACTACGTCCCGCCCTATGATTGACAAAGTTAGTGTGACATTTTAAATGTGTTACACTAATAGTCAATACTGCACACACTACGTCCCGCCCTATGATTGACAAAGTTAGTGTGACATTTTAAATGTGTTACACTAATAGTCAATACTGCACACACTACGTCCCGCCCTATGATTGACAAAGTTAGTGTGACATTTTAAATGTGTTACACTAATAGTCAATACTGCACACACTACGTCCCGCCCTATGATTGACAAAGTTAGTGTGACATTTTAAATGTGTTACACTAATAGTCAATACTGCACACACTACGTCCCGCCCTATGATTGACAAAGTTAGTGTGACATTTTAAATGTGTTACACTAATAGTCAATACTGCACACACTACGTCCCGCCCTGTGATTGACAAAGTTAGTCTGACATTTTAAATGTGTTACACTAATAGTCAATACTGCACACACTACGTCCCGTCCTGTGATTGACAAAGTTAGTCTGACATTTTAAATGTGTTACACTAATAGTCAATACTGCACACACTACGTCCCGCCCTGTGATTGACAAAGTTAGTCTGACATTTTAAATGTGTTACACTAATAGTCAATACTGCACACACTACGTCCCGCCCTGTGATTGACAAAGTTAGTCTGACATTTTAAATGTGTTACACTAATAGTCAATACTGCACACACTACGTCCCGCCCTATGATTGACAAAGTTAGTCTGACATTTTAAATGTGTTACACTAATAGTCAATACTGCACACACTACGTCCCGCCCTATGATTGACAAAGTTAGTCTGACATTTTAAATGTGTTACACTAATAGTCAATACTGCACACACTACGTCCCGCCCTATGATTGACAAAGTTAGTCTGACATTTTAAATGTGTTACACTAATAGTCAATACTGCACACACTACGTCCCTCCCTGTGATTGACAAAGTTAGTCTGACATTTTAAATGTGTTACACTAATAGTCAATACTGCACACACTACGTCCCGCCCTATGATTGACAAAGTTAGTCTGACATTTTAAATGTGTTACACTAATAGTCAATACTGCACACACTACGTCCCGCCCTGTGATTGACAAAGTTAGTCTGACATTTTAAATGTGTTACACTAATAGTCAATACTGCACACACTACGTCCCGCCCTATGATTGACAAAGTTAGTCTGACATTTTAAATGTGTTACACTAATAGTCAATACTGCACACACTACGTCCCGCCCTATGATTGACAAAGTTAGTGTGACATTTTAAATGTGTTACACTAATAGTCAATACTGCACACACTACGTCCCGCTTTATGATTGACAAAGTTAGTGTGACATTTTAAATGTGTTACACTAATAGTCAGTACTGCACACACTACGTCCCGCTCTATGATTGACAAAGTTAGTCTGACATTTTAAATCTGTTACACTAATAGTCAATACTGCACACACTACGTCCCGCTCTATGATTGACAAAGTTAGTCTGACATTTTAAATCTGTTACACTAATAGTCAATACTGCACACACTACGTCCCGCCCTATGATTGACAAAGTTAGTACTGACATTTTAAATGTGTTACACTAATAGTCAATACTGCACACACTACGTCCCGCCCTATGATTGACAAAGTTAGTCTGACATTTTAAATGTGTTACACTAATAGTCAATACTGCACACACTACGTCCCGCCCTATGATTGACAAAGTTAGTGTGACATTTTAAATGTGTTACACTAATAGTCAATACTGCACACACTACGTCCCGCCCTGTGATTGACAAAGTTAGTACTGACATTTTAAATGTGTTACACTAATAGTCAATACTGCACACACTACGTCCCGCCCTATGATTGACAAAGTTAGTACTGACATTTTAAATGTGTTACACTAATAGTCAATACTGCACACACTACGTCCCGCCCTATGATTGACAAAGTTAGTGTGACATTTTAAATGTGTTACACTAATAGTCAATACTGCACACACTACGTCCCGCCCTATGATTGACAAAGTTAGTGTGACATTTTAAATGTGTTACACTAATAGTCAATACTGCACACACTACGTCCCGCCCTATGATTGACAAAGTTAGTCTGACATTTTAAATGTGTTACACTAATAGTCAATACTGCACACACTACGTCCCGCCCTATGATTGACAAAGTTAGTGTGACATTTTAAATGTGTTACACTAATAGTCAATACTGCACACACTACGTCCCGCCCTATGATTGACAAAGTTAGTGTGACATTTTAAATGTGTTACACTAATAGTCAATACTGCACACACTACGTCCCGCCCTATGATTGACAAAGTTAGTGTGACATTTTAAATGTGTTACACTAATAGTCAATACTGCACACACTACGTCCCGCCCTATGATTGACAAAGTTAGTGTGACATTTTAAATGTGTTACACTAATAGTCAATACTGCACACACTACGCCCCGCCCTATGATTGACAAAGTTAGTGTGACATTTTAAATGTGTTACACTAATAGTCAATACTGCACACACTACGCCCCGCCCTATGATTGACAAAGTTAGTGTGACATTTTAAATGTGTTACACTAATAGTCAATACTGCACACACTACGTCCCGCCCTATGATTGACAAAGTTAGTCTGACATTTTAAATGTGTTACACTAATAGTCAATACTGCACACACTACGTCCCGCCCTATGATTGACAAAGTTAGTCTGACATTTTAAATGTGTTACACTAATAGTCAATACTGCACACACTACGTCCCGCCCTATGATTGACAAAGTTAGTCTGACATTTTAAATGTGTTACACTAATAGTCAATACTGCACACACTACGTCCCGCCCTATGATTGACAAAGTTAGTCTGACATTTTAAATGTGTTACACTAATAGTCAATACTGCACACACTACGTCCCGCCCTATGATTGACAAAGTTAGTGTGACATTTTAAATGTGTTACACTAATAGTCAATACTGCACACACTACGTCCCGCCCTATGATTGACAAAGTTAGTGTGACATTTTAAATGTGTTACACTAATAGTCAATACTGCACACACTACGTCCCGCCCTATGATTGACAAAGTTAGTGTGACATTTTAAATGTGTTACACTAATAGTCAATACTGCACACACTACGTCCCGCCCTATGATTGACAAAGTTAGTCTGACATTTTAAATGTGTTACACTAATAGTCAATACTGCACACACTACGTCCCGCCCTATGATTGACAAAGTTAGTGTGACATTTTAAATGTGTTACACTAATAGTCAATACTGCACACACTACGTCCCGCCCTATGATTGACAAAGTTAGTGTGACATTTTAAATGTGTTACACTAATAGTCAATACTGCACACACTACGTCCCGCCCTATGATTGACAAAGTTAGTGTGACATTTTAAATGTGTTACACTAATAGTCAATACTGCACACACTACGTCCCGCCCTATGATTGACAAAGTTAGTGTGACATTTTAAATGTGTTACACTAATAGTCAATACTGCACACACTACGTCCCGCCCTATGATTGACAAAGTTAGTGTGACATTTTAAATGTGTTACACTAATAGTCAATACTGCACACACTACGTCCCGCCCTATGATTGACAAAGTTAGTGTGACATTTTAAATGTGTTACACTAATAGTCAATACTGCACACACTACGTCCCGCCCTATGATTGACAAAGTTAGTGTGACATTTTAAATGTGTTACACTAATAGTCAATACTGCACACACTACGTCCCGCCCTATGATTGACAAAGTTAGTGTGACATTTTAAATGTGTTACACTAATAGTCAATACTGCACACACTACGTCCCGCCCTGTGATTGACAAAGTTAGTGTGACATGTTAAATGTGTTACACTAATAGTCAATACTGCACACACTACGTCCCGCCCTATGATTGACAAAGTTAGTGTGACATTTTAAATGTGTTACACTAATAGTCAATACTGCACACACTACGTCCCGCCCTATGATTGACAAAGTTAGTGTGACATTTTAAATGTGTTACACTAATAGTCAATACTGCACACACTACGTCCCGCCCTGTGATTGACAAAGTTAGTGTGACATTTTAAATGTGTTACACTAATAGTCAATACTGCACACACTACGTCCCGCCCTGTGATTGACAAAGTTAGTGTGACATTTTAAATGTGTTACACTAATAGTCAATACTGCACACACTACGCCCCGCCCTGTGATTGACAAAGTTAGTGTGACATTTTAAATGTGTTACACTAATAGTCAATACTGCACACACTACGCCCCGCCCTGTGATTGACAAAGTTAGTGTGACATTTTAAATGTGTTACACTAATAGTCAATACTGCACACACTACGTCCCGCCCTATGATTGACAAAGTTAGTGTGACATTTTAAATGTGTTACACTAATAGTCAATACTGCACACACTACGCCCCGCCCTGTGATTGACAAAGTTAGTGTGACATTAAAAATGTGTTACACTAATAGTCAATACTGCACACACTACGTCCCGCCATATGATTGACAATGCTTATATGAATAAATGTTCAGGCATTTTCGTTTGTTGTGACATTTTAAATGTGTTACACTAATAGTCAATACTGCACACACTACGTCCCGCCCTGTGATTGACAAAGTTAGTGTAACATTTTAAATGTGTTACACTAATAGTCAATACTGCACACACTACGTCCCGCCCTATGATGTGACAAAGTTAGGCTGTTTGTGACATTTCACAAGTCGAGTTTCACAACATTACCTGTGTACTTGTAAGTACTGACTTTTAAAGCATGGAAATATGGGTGCATCGCTGTAAACGCTATTGATGTCGTTATTAAACGGTCCAGTTACAGCCAGTGCATGAAAGGTCTTGGTATGTGCTATCCTGTCCGGTGGAAGGTGTTGGGGGTGGGGGCAACTAGTGATAACCTATGGAATCATGCATACATTATAAATATTGGGTCTCGTGTATTTGTGTACCTTGTAAATAAAAACAAAAAATAATACTAAAATAACAACAACAACGACAACAACAACAAATACAAACCCCAAACACCCCCCCCCCCCTAAAAACAACAACAACAACAATAAAAACAACAAAAAAAAACAAACAAACAAACAAACCAAAAAAACACAACAAAAACAACAAGAACAACAAAACAAAAAACAAAACAACTTTTGTGTTGAAATCGTTGAAAGGTCGGTTGTAATTCAGGCGTGGATTGACACGGGTGTAATAAAATAAAAGTACTAATAAAAAAATACTACTAATAAAATACTAATAATAATTTTCTCGTGCAGTTGTATATCTTGTATGTAATATGTAAATTAACCACGGAATACCTGTAACAGCCGAGTATAGTTTACACTGTCTAAAACTAGGATCATCAGTCGCCATTCTGTAAAGAGTGGATTCTGGGACGTGTTCAGAAAGGCGAGCGCTCGCGAACTGTTTGCCTGGTTCCTTCTGTCATATCACATTCATCAAACGTTAGGCGCGGGGCGGGATTTAGCTCAGTCGGTTGAGCGCTCGTCTGAGGAGCTTGCGTTGCAGGTTCGAACCACCTTGGTGGATCCATTCACCTAGTATACCACAACTGGCCAAAGGCAGCTGTGGTGTGTGCTATCCTGTTTCTGTGAAAGTGCATATGAAAGATCCCTTGCTGAGTTATAATTGCCAAATGTTTGACATCCACTAGTCGATGATTAATTAATCATCTTGCTCTAGTGGTGTCGTTAAACAAAACTACATTTGTCGTCCAGCACTATATCCAGGCGCGGATCCTGAAATGGGGGATGTGTGTTGTGTGTGTGTGTGCTGGGGGTGTTGGTGGAGTGTGTGTGTGGGGGGGGGGGGGGGGCGTTCGAGTACAGATTGGAGTTTGTATGAACGCAGACAATGTAGCGTAGCTGTTACATCGACTGGTTCTAACCAAACACCTCGATACTCCAAGCAGGACCCGACCGCCCGTGTTTTCGTCACACATAAAGCACCCCCTTTAACACAGTCGTGGATCAGCACCTGAATTGTTCACCATGAGACTTGAAGAAAAACGCGCACCACTCACTTCGCCTGTGTTGTGTTCGTTTGAAGAGCCCTAGCAACCTGGTCACGGTCTAGTGATCGATATATAGATAGAATACACGTTTAACTAGGTCTCTTGATCGATATATCCAACAACAGAGTCACCCGTCTCCTGACAGCCATTTTGTCGAGTTACCTGTCTGTTGATTGCAGAGGTAAGTAAATGATTTTCACCAATTCAGAGCACATTGTTTGTAAATATAATACGTATTAGCTTTAACAAAACATTGTTTTAATACTTTGAGTTTATAGTTTACACCAGTATTAATTGTCAAACAGTACATTTCGATATTTAAACAACGTCGCCGAGTTTGCTCAACATGTCACGTTTTAACACGGATCTAAACGTGTTCATGTCTCAAACATTGCGGGTGGTTGTGTCTGCACTCAACACATTTTATTTACGGTTATATGGCGTTAGACATATGATTAAGGACCACACAGATATAGAGAGGATTCCCGCTGTCGCCACTTCATGGGCTACTCTTTGTGATTAGCAGCAAGATCTATTTTATATGCACCATCCCACAGACAGGACAGTACATACCACGGTCTTTGCTACATCAGTTGTGGAGCACTGGGGGGGGGGGGGAGAGAGGACAACCTCTATTGTAAGGGGAACAGTCTTTATTTGGAAAGTAAATAAATAAAATACCTACATTTTTGTCTTACGCACCCTTTCCCCGGTTCCTATAGGCTTGAACTATTTCCCGTATTGTGGACATGTTTATCCTGAATTGTTTGGCGATACAAACACATATGCAACACCAACCAAAGGAATGCTTATTTAACGACTTATTAAACCATTTTCAGACGCGGGTGCAGGGTGGGGGATCAGATCAGGGGTCGAAACCACGCTCCAGTTAAGACAAAATGTCCATCTGTTTTCAATATATCTCATAGTCCAGACCCCCTTTCATATATTTTATACTATGGCTGTTCTGGTTATTTTTACATCTGTCCGCGAAAGGAAAGAGGAAGCCCGTTATAGGGTTTTTTTATTTTGTATTTTGAAAGCAGGAATAAATCATACTATGCCCTTTCCCATCTCTCTCTCTCTCTCTCTCTCTCTCTCTCTCTCTCTCTCTCTCTCTCTCTCTCTCTCTCTCTCTCTCTCTCTTTGAGGTTCGGTTGTGAGGTTAATATATATGGAGTGTGGGAGTGCGGGGGGGGGGGAGGGGGAGGGTAGAGCACAAGCTTTAGTGGAGGGGACACAGCTTGTGGGGGGGGGGGGGTAACAGTGCCTATTGTAATCTTCATTTATAGATATATTGAGTAGAGGTAAAAAACGAACCCAAAAAACCCCAACAAAACAAACATTTTTCTCCACCGTCCCCTCCCCCGATTTGGACCTTGATCAAGATTTTCTTTTTTTTTAAAATGAACAGTTTCACCTGATGTATATCAATAGGAAATACTGCCTTAGCGACAACAGACTTAAGTTTTTCGCTCTACCTTTAAGTTTAAGGGGGGATTTGGCTCAGTTGGTCGAGTGTTCGCTTGAGGTGATTGCATGGCAATGTTTGACATCCAATAGCCGATGATTAATGAATAAGTTTGCTCTAGTGGTGTCGTTAAACAACACAAACTTGTTTTAAGCTTTGCTTTCACAAGCAATTTATATGAACTATATTTTGAGTTGTTTGATGACACCACTAGAGCATATTAATTAATGAATCAACAGCTATTGCATGTCAGACATTTGGTAATGTTGACTATTAATCTTCAAAGATCAGCTACATTTTTATTAGCAACATGAGATCTCTTATAGGCACTTTCCCACGGACAGAACGACACATACCACGGTCTTTGATATACTAGTCGTGGGATAATGAAGTAGGAACCATGTGTTGTTTTTTATAAGGTCTATGAAAAGCAGGTGCGGATAGAAGGGGAGTTGCGTGAGAGACGGTTATCGCAACCCCAGCCCAGTTCAGCCTGGTAAATTTGCTTTCACTAGCAAGTTACTTAAACGTTATTTTTTATTGTTTAACGGTAACATTAGAGCACATTCACTAATTAGTCATCGGCTATTAGACATTTGTTAATTTTGACTCGTAGTCTTCCGAGAAAACCTGCTACATTTTTTCATTAGCAACAAGGTATATTTTCCCACATACTAGACAGCACACACCACTGTCCTTGATATACCAGGCGTGAGGTCACGGATAAACACCTCCGCCCGAAACCCCACGCCAAAAAAAAAAAAAAAAAAACCCACAAACAAAACACAAACAAACAAACAAACAAAAACCCAGACACATAATGTGTCCGCTGAGGAGGTTCGATCCTGTTGCGGAAGCACCACAGTCAAACCCTCTATCGACTCAACTATATCCCTCCCCAGTACTTAAGAATAAAGATTTCAAGAACAGTTTTATCCTAAATAATCATACCATAAATAGAGAGGAAACCCTCTACATTTTTGCATTAGTAGCAAGGTACATTTTATATGCATCAACCTCCAGACAGGATAGTACATACCACGGCCAGTCGTGGTGCACTGGTTAGAACGAGAAATAGCCCAATGGGCCCACCAGCGGCGATCAATCTTATACCGACTTGCATCAGGCGAGCGCTTTTCCACAGGGCTATGGCCCGTCATTGTTCGTTGTTACACTAACAGTTAATACCCACTAGTGTTCGTTGTTACACTAACAGTTAATACCCACTATTGTTCGTTGTTACACTAACAGTTAATACCCACTAGTGTTCGTTGTTACACTAACAGTTAATACCCACTATTGTTCGTTGTTACACTAACAGTTAATACCCACTATTGTTCGTTGTTACACTAACAGTTAATACCCACTATTGTTCGTTGTTACACTAACAGTTAATACCCACTAGTGTTCGTTGTTACACTAACAATTTCACAATGTATAATGTTACCTGTGTACTTGTAAGTACTGATTCTTAAGGTATGGAAATATGGATCCATACCTGTAAACGCTGTTGACTGAACAGTCCAGTTACAGCCAGTGCATGAAAGGTCGTTGCATGTGCTATCCTGTACGGTGGAAGGGGGTGGGGGCAACCACTGATAACGTATGGAATCATTCATACATTATAAGTGTTGGGTCCCATGTATTTGTTTACTTTGTAAATAAAAATTAAATTAAATTAAATAAACTAAAAAAAAAAAACCCAGAACAATAAAAAAAAAAAAAAAAAAAAAAAAAAAAAAAAAAAACACATTAAAAATTAAAAAAACATTTAAATCGTTCAAAGGTCGGTTGTAATTCAGGCGTGAATTGAAACGGGCGTAATAAAATAAAAATACTAATAAAAAATACTACTAATAAAATACTACTAATAATTATTTTCACTTATTAATACAAGCTAACAACTCTCATTTCTCGTGCAGTTGTATGTATTGTATGTAAAATGGAAATTAACCACGGAATACCTGTAACAGCCGAACATAGTTTACACTGTCTAAAACTAAGATCGCCCGTGCCTTCGCCACACAAAAAGCACCCCCTTTAACACAGTCGTGGATCAGCACTTGAATTGTTCACCATGAAGTGCTTTACACACTATAAGTGAGCGATTGTTGGCGCGAATTTCGCCACGAATTTCGCGTTGAAGCTAACGACAAGTACATGCACACTGCTCGCGAAAAAACCCCAAAAATTCGTGCGAATGTTCAGTTGTCAGTGTAAAATGGCGTCTGCCACAGTCGAAGTTGACCACGAGGATGATGATGAGGAAATGTTGCTATTGACATTATTGTTACGCCGTAGAAAATTCCACGCCACACATTGTCTTTCAGTTCTGCATCTTTGTAATTGCAGCTGCTTTTATCATAAAGCACTGGATGTTCTTGCATGGCTATTATCAGTTCTTCCTTTTACTTCTCTTTGGTTGACGGTGCCATTTTTTTTTAACCAAGTGCTTCTTGACCTGGAACAGGAAATGACGTTGCAGGCGAATTGTCAACGCGTACGAAAAAAATAGGATTGATTCTATTTGTTTTAATTCGCTCGCCTAAGTATTCGCTCACTCTCCATTCGTACGCGTGCAGTTTGCATTCACAGTATAGTTTGTGTTTGTTCTATATTTTTCACTCGCTCGCGAATTCGCGTATAGTGTGTAAAGGCCTTGAGACTTGAAGAAAAACGCGCACCACTCACTTCGCCTGTGTTGTGATCGTTTGAACAGCCCTAGCAACCTGGTCACGGTCTCGTGATTCATATATTGATATAATGCATGTCTAACGAGGTCTCTTGATCGATATATCCAACAACAGAGTCACCCGTCTCGTGTCAACCATTTTGTTGTGTTACCTGTCTGTTGATTACGGAGGTAAGTAAATGATTTTCACAAATCCACATCACATTGTTTGTAAATATAATACGTATTAGCTTTAGCAAAACATTGTTTTAATATTTTGAGTTTATAGCTTACACCAGTATTAATTGTCAATCAGTGCATTTCGATATTAAAACAAGAAAGAAAGAAAGAAATGCTTTATTTAACGACGCACTCAACACATATATTAAAACAATGTCGCCGAGTTTGTTCAGCATGTCACGTTTTAACACGGATCTAAACGTGTTCATGTCTTGGTGCGGGGGGGGGGGGGGGAGGTGATAACAAAAATGGCGAGTGGCTGTGTCTGGCTTCAGCTGTGAGGGTAATGCATAAACGATATGTGGAGTGTGTGCTGGGGGGGGGGGGGGGAGCACAACCTCTAATGCAAGGGGAACACTCTCTATTGGGGACACAAGGCATGTTTTAATATACATTTATTTGGAGTAGGTCAACCAAAAAGAAAAAAAAAAGAGAACAAAAAAGAACATTTTTGTCTCACACACCCCAACCTCTGTTCCTATGGGCTCGAAATATGTCCCGTATGGCGGACATGTTTATCCTGAATTGTTTGGTGATACAAACATATACAACACCAAGAAAAGGAATGTTTATTTAACGCCACATTAACACATTTTCAGGCGCAGGTGCAGGGTGGGGGATCAGGGGTCGAAACTACGCTCCAGTTAAGACAAAATATTCATGTGTCTTCAGTATATCACCGGGTGATCATGACACGGCCGCGCTATAATGTTCGCTCGCCACAGTCCAGACCCTCCTTTCATATATGTTATACTACGGCTGTTTTTGTTATGTTAACATTTGTCCGAGGAAGGAAGAGAGGAAACCCGTTATAGGGTTTTCTTATTTTAAAAGCAGGAATAAATCAAACTATGCACTTCCCATCTCTCTCTCTCTCTCTCTCTCTCTCTCTCTCTCTCTCTCTCTCTCTCTCTCTCTCTCTCTCTCTCTCTCTCTCTCTCTCTCTCTCTCTCTCTTCTTATCGAGGTTCGGTTGTGATGGTAATATATACGGAGTGTATGTATGTGTGTGTGTGTGTGTGTGTGTGTGTGTGTGTAAAGGGGGGGGGGTAGATCACAGTCTCGTGTGGTGGCACAATGTATATTTTAATCATCATTTATATAGAGTAGAGGTAAAAAAACAAAAAAAACACCCATTTGTTTCCCTCGTCCCATCCCCCGGTTTGGACCAAGATGGTATCAATATATATATATATATCTAATATATATATATATATATATATATATATATATATATATATATAATATATATAATAAACAGTTCCACCTGATGTCTATCAACAGGGAACACTGCCTTAACGTCAACAGACTTAAAGGGATATTCCTGAGTTTGTTGCAATTTTAAAGACGTCATCGATTAACAGAGACTTTTTGACGACTGTAATTATATTGTTCTGTATGAAATATTAGTGGTTGTATTTTAAACGTGTTTCTGATCGTTCTAATATTTGTATTAGGTTACATTTCATTTTATTTCCTAAACAATATTTTTTCGTACGTACGAAATTATTTGAAGACAAAATCCAGTTTGGGCTTCTTACAAATATTAAGACGACCAGAAACACATTGAATATACAGACACTGATATTCTAAAGAAGAAAGTATATCTAATACGTAGTTTAATCGTAGAAATATTTTATTAATCGGGAATATCTTACAATGCAGCAAACTAGGGAATGTCCCTTTAAGTTTTTCTCTCTAGCTTAGTTAAGGTTAAGGACAGGATTTAGCTCAGTCGGTTGAGTGTTCGCTTGAGGTGCTTGCATGGCAGGATCAAACCTCCCCGGTGCATCCTTTCAACTGATTGTGTTTATTGTCGTTCCAACCAGAGCACCACAACTGGCCATAGGCCGTGGTGTGTGTTTTTATCTGTGGATAATTGTATATAAAAGATCCTTTGATGTATTAGGAAAAGTCTAGCGGGTTTCCTCTGGTGACTACCAGTCAGAAAAAGCAAATGTTTATCATTCGATAGCCCATGATTACTTAATCAATGTTCTCTAGTGGTGTCGTTAAACAAAACAAACTTCATAACACAGGTGTGTGATAAATACCAACTTATTGTTTTTTACTTTTCAATTTTACAAAATTGGAATACATTTTTTCGGTAATGAAAATCAAGTTTTAAAATTTAATTTCAGTTCATTTCTGTAGCTGTTTACAATGGAGGATGTTCAAACCCAACTTCTGCAGAACATTCACCAAGAGATGACCAACGGTTCGTTCAGTGATATACAGGTGATTTGTAATGACGACACAACAACCGGAAGTCGGCTCGTTCTGGCAGCGTTGTCACCTTACTTCCGGGCGATGTTTGCATCAGGCATGACAGAGAGTCAGACGAGCGTCGTGAAACTTCACTCTGTGTCTCTGTCAGAATATCAGGATATTCTCAAGATGTATTTCTTCAAACGAGGACAACTATATGAATATTTTAGACGCTGCCGAGATGATGCAGCTTGATTATATAAAAAATGTCTGTAAGATCTACCTGGACCAAAGTCTCGACCTGACTCCCGAGAATTGTTTAAATTGGTGGAGAACCTTGAAAGTCTACAATCTCCTTGATTTGTCCAAACGGGCACTTTCCTGTTTGACTGATAACTTGGCTGATTTTGTTAAAACAGAAAATGTTATTCATCTGTCAAAGGCAGAACTTTTGGAAATAATTTCCGAAGATGACTTAACCTGTCAAGAAGATGACATTCTGAAAGTCGCCATGCAGTGGATTGAACACAATAACCCGGAACAGGAGGACGTCCAGAGTATTTTAAAAAATGTGCGACTAGATATTGTTGACCGACACTTTCTTGTTAATGAGGTAGCGATTTCAAATATTGCTCTTGAGAATAGCGCTGTGAGAGAAATCATACAACACGTTTTATGTTCAGCCCTGCCACAACTTACAAGTACAACGAGGTTTGTTGCCAACCGTTCTGTCTTTATACTACACCACACCGACAAGTTACTGCTGTCTTGGTTCACGCCAGAAGACAAGTGGGAAGACGTCCCGCCAGCCCCAGTAGATCCTGGATCGGGTTATTCAGCTGCGAGTTTGGATGACAAGATCTACATCACTGGTGGTTTTAAACAAGGTAAATGTACACTTGGGTATGACACCATTAGAAAAGTGTGGAACGTAGGCACAGACCTCAACCATGAACATTGTTATCACTGTACAGCCACAGCTAGCTCTACAGTGCATGTAATAAGCGGTGATGATACTGGTACAATAGAAGAGAAGAGCGATAGTGAGGAGCAATGGCAGGTGGTTGGTGATTTGGGATTGAACAGATTGCTTGCCTTTCCTGTTACAGTTGGTGAGAACATTCTCGTTATGGGAGGACAAATAAACTACGTCCCGTCAGATTGCATCCAATGTTTTAACACTACAACCCGCGCTGTCACCAAGTTGGATATAAAGTTGCCTTGTACATCCAGTACACTAAGAGGATCTGTTCACCCACCAGATGTATACCTGATAGACAATGATGGCAACGTGATGCACATTCACGTGACTGACAGAAATGGAAAAATTCAGGTTGAGAATAAACTAACAGCTAAGTGGAAATCATTTGGTCATAGATTTGGTATCGTTCACCGACATGGAAAACTGCTGTGTTTTAGTAAAGATGGAATCATGAAATTCAACCTGGCTGAACGGATAGAAGAAAAGAGTACATTCTCCAAACCATCTAGAAGAGGCGACGTGTTCGGCGTCCTGACAATTTGACACGGATACACTATAAGGCTACGTCATTAATCACAGTGTGACTTATGGACATTTATGGGCATGTCTACTTATTGCATTATGATAAATGTGTTTGTTTTCATGAACGTATATATGTATGCACATATGAGACACGGTAATGATTGTTCATTAATCTGTTTTATTATATACTCTTAAAAACGTAAGGGTACTCTAATAAGCATTTACAATTATTGACAAAATTGTAAGGCACATTAGCTGTGGGGAATGGTTATATGATAGTAGTGAATTATTTGGGCAAACATTTCAACCGGTAGTTCAGTATTACAGTAGTTTTTATGACCACCAAAGATCTTTTTATCAGTAAATCGCAAATTAAAATAATATAAATGACTAAAAACAAAACAATAACAACTCTTTGATCAACAGAATGAAAAAGATTGACAGAAATAATGTTCCACAGTGATTAATCGACGTTCCTTGAAATGGTCAAAATCGAGAATGACATCCCACGCACGTGTACGGGGTAACTGCTTAAGGCTAGATTTATACTTTTGACGCCGTCACCCGCCGTAATACGCTAACATACGCTACGCCAGTTGGCGGCGTCAGCTTGCGAGTGCTGGCAGACATGACCACGCGTTTAGCGTCATTGTCCCAAGTGTAAATCAACACTCGCAAGCGCCGACCTATTTTTCATCCCACATACAGAATAAAACATACCACGGCCTTTGTCCAGTCGTGCAGCAATGGTTGGGACGGAGGAAAACCCAATCAGAGAATGAGTATACCAAGGAGGTTAGTACAGTCCATTCATTTTAAATCATAGAATATCTCCCAGAATCTCGACCCAACGTCTCGCCAGGCATTTTCCTTCTTCATTTGGTCTTTAAAATTGGACCGTTACCATAGTTTGACACCCAATAGCCGATGATTTTTTCGTGCTGGGGTGTCGTTAAACAATCATTCATTCATTCATTCATACACTCATTAAAATCGGACCTAGTTGGGACGTACAAACACTTAAACGTTTGAACGTCATTGACTAACCTCTCGTTTATGTTTTGCATGTTTTCCATGTCTGTCGAATCAATCTAGTTCACTCCCTACAGTGTTGAAAATTAACATGAAAAGCATGGTCGCCAGCAAGGCCAGTTGAAGAAAATTTTTACTGGCCCTGCTCAAATTCAACTAGCCCTCCAATTATCACATTGAAATTTAATTGTACAGCAAACATCAAAATTAGAATGTTCTTTGTTGAATAATAACCATGTGCTCATCCTACATAGTCCGTTTCTTTTAACGAGAAATATGTTTCTTTAGAAATTACCATTACATTATACAGATTAAATATCATTTTTAATACAGGGGTGAAGACAAAATGCTAGAACAGCCAAGGTATGCAACTGGACAGAGACAATACCTAAAATAAAATATAATGCAGGGGGGAGGGGAGACTAAAGGTAGAACAGCGCGTACATTAGTAAATTAGTCTGGGAGTGGCAGTCCTCTTTGCGACAATACAAGAGGGATGAAATATACTGTGTGGTGGTGTAAGACGACGCACTAGATAGAGATCCATTGAATAATCCACTATTTTACCAAACGCACATTCGACGGCCCTGCTCATGTAATTCGGTTGTTATTTCATTGTTATTTTTATATGCACGTTAGTGTGAGTTAAAACTACAAAATAGATTCTGAAATAAGCTAATTAAATATTGTTCATTTTTACCATAACACTGAATAGCAATTGTCAAAACGTAGGTCTACTAGATAATTATGGCGTATCCAGTACATTGCATTCAACCCACGACTTGCAGATTTTAAAAATACATGCAGTGTCGGCAATACATTTTGAGTTTTAATTTTGAAAAGACCCGACCCAAAACCACAGACTGGTGCTGTCAAAATATAGAGCATGTTTTATGCCTTGTGTTGCTGTAGTTCGTGCCAGCACAGACGCGGTGTGTTTTGTCACAGTTTCAGTGGCTTTTTTTTTTAACCAGTACCATACTGGTCAGACCTTAAAATCGATGGTCGCCCAACGGACTATCTTTGTCAAATTCTTAGTCGCCCTTAGTCAATAAAGGTCGCCCGTGGCGACCGAGCAACTGCTAATTTTCAACCTCGTCCCTATTATATGTGGAATGGTGTGGCTACTTCTGATTGGCTGGATTGACGGCGTTTGCAAGCGCACACCTTGAAAGTTCAACACAGGTGAACTGCCCTCAGACCACAATTAATTACACTATGTTTTCTCATATAGCCCCAGTGGCTGTAGCACTTTTATTAATTTCACCAGGCCATTGGCATTTCACAAGAAACCTTACCTGCCTGGGGCCAATGAACTGTTGTACACCTCATTTTTACGTTATATCAATGTAAACGTGGGCTAAGGGACCGAATCACACCCATTTCTGTGTATTTTATACATATGTTGCATGACTTCAAAGTGCTGTGGGGGACAGTACGCAGTATTCAGTGTAAACCAAGTGCACTGACTGCATCCTCTTCCCTGTCAAACCCAGTGTAACAATTCAGCATACAAAGCAGCTACCCAGCCATTAATCACATAACAAGAAAACTATATTTTCTCGCATTCGTTTTTGGCTGCGGACGTATGTTAGCGTATTACGGAGGGTGACGGCGTCAAAAGTATAAATTCAGCCTAAAACTGGGTTTATACTTTTGACTAACAGACGCCATCACCCGCCGTAATACACTAGCATACGCTACGCCGCTTGGCGGCGTCAGCTGGCATCTGCCGACAGACATGACCGCGCGTTTAGCGTCATTGTCTCAAGTGTAAATGAACGCTCGCAGGCGCCAACCTATTTTTAAGGCTACACATAGATATTTTAATTTTACCAGATGTCAAGATGCAGCAGTTATAACTGAACGTAAAGTTTGTTTGTATTTAACGACGCCACTATAGCACATTGACTGTTCAATCATCGGCTATTGGACGTCAAACTTAATGGTCATTCTGACACAGTTTCAGGGAAAACCCGCTACATTTTTAAACTTAAATGGCAATATACAAAAAACAACAACAAAAAAACTAACAAAAAACAGTGGACGAAATTACAATGGATGAAAAGGTACCGTAGACGAAATGACCAGGGACGAAAAAAATAGTGGACGATATGACCTGTAAGAAGAGATTTTATATGCATCAGGGTTTCTATATTATGGTATCCCCACTCCCATGGTTAGTGATATTCAATATTGGGCTAGTAAATAACTAGTAGTGCAATGCCCGACGGCTAATGAATTTATTTGTATTAAATGTTGTAGTTAAGTCTGTTTTGAAAATATGAATATCCTGTCCCCACCTCAACCCCCAATGCTAGTGTTTTTAAGCTCTATCTCCCTCTTTAGGGTGTATACTACCAAATCAAATCCCATAGACGACAATAGTAACATATGTGGCTAAAACTCCTACCTGCAACGTATCAATCGACATAAACGCCACGGATATAAATACTACTACCCTTCACCCTTAAAGTGAATCACAAAAAAGTGGGTGTCAAGCTGCTCATTTCTGAGATAACGGGTAGCGTCTATGACTACCCTAGTTCCGCACACAATTTGAGTAAAAATTTTTTTTACAGATACCCCATGCATGTTCCAAGTACAAGGCTACTTGGCACAGTGGTACTAGATGAAATAAAATTGCATACCTGTTTAGCCCAGATGAAACTATTTTTTTTACAACCAACACACTCACATTTATAACCAACCACAGGACTTGTGGTGTTCACTTCTCTATCAAAAGTTCAGTGCACCTCGAACTTTGACCCAACCGGAGGTTATTTGGTTTAATACTACCTATAGACGGGTTTATTGGCCAGTGACGTCAAAGTACTGTGCGCGGCCATGTTTAGAATCACGTGATCGGTCGGCCATTAAGGGAGTGAAACTCTCACAATAATAACATGTGAAGGCATTGCATCTGGGTGCATTTTCAGTATTTATTACCTTTTTAGTACATTTTGTGAAAGCAAAACCAGTATGTCGAATGATACAACCTCATTTAAAGATTGTTGATTCATATCAAAGTTGGTGGAAGTGTATTAATCATTAAAAACGTCAATAATAAAACATGCATATAAACACACGCGAATATAAAAACATATAACGAATAATTTAAACTTATACAAGCAAATATAATTTCCCTGGACACTTGTATAACATAATATACTGAACTTTAAAACAATATTTTTGCCTCGGCGGAGGAGGGTATAAGACCCCCCTAAGAACAGAAGGCACAATAGTGACAACAAATTTAATTATGTCTTTGGTGGAGTTTTTCTTTAAATGTATTTTAAATTTTGCATAAAACTACAAATTTGTCTAAAATATAACTTAGCACCCTATGCATATGTCAAAATGACAATAAATATAAAGTTCTTTACAAATTTGAGTTTTCAGAATTTCATACATGAAAAATTAATTATGTTAATGGTAACTAAAGACATTAACCCACTATTGACACATGTTATTTTTAATATAAAAATAAATTGCTATTAAAATCTTAATTCAGGTTGCCTATATATAACACCATATTTAAGAGCAGTTGTATATGGCAAGTCAAATACCATGTAAAAAGAAATTATTGAAATATTTACAGTATGAATTATAGGCCAAAACCAACTTTAGCTCAGTGCTAACTTTGATTCAAACTCCATTCAGAGCCATGTACAGTGATTAGTGTCAAGGTCAACGTCATTGTGAACTTGCGTGGTCCAGTGACGGCTAATTAATCAACCAGTATAGTTTAATTAAATCAAATCACAATAATCATAATATTTTTTATTATGCACTGAATATGTGCTATAGGGTGTATACTACCAAATCAAATCCTATAGACGACAATAGTAACATATGTGGCTAAAACTCCTACCTGCAACGTATCAATCGACATAAACGCCACAGACAAGAACACAATTTATTTGAATGTATAATAATCAGATAGTGGTAGATCGCGTTTTGTAATGTGTACATATGAGACACAACGTTTATTCATTAATCTGTTGACAAGTTAATATTTGTCCCGATACAAAGCTTGCATTAATAAAACTACCGAACATTACCGAATCGTCTACTACATGAAAAGACAAACGACTAGTTGACAAACTCTAGAGATTGCTTAATCAATGGACGCTTCCAGGTGTCTTCATCCGATATAAGCCGTCGATAGCCCATTGGACTATTTCTCGTTCATCCAGTGCACCACGACTGATTGACAAACTCTAGAGATTGTTTAATCAATGGACACTGCCAGGTGTCTGCATCCGATATAAGCCGTCGATAGCCCATTGGACTATCTTTCGTTCATCCAGTGCATCACGACTGGTATATTAAAGGCTGTGGTGTGTGTCGTCTTGTCTGTGGGATGGTGCATATAAAAAATCCCTTGCTACTAACGGAAACATGTAGCGGGTTTCCTCTCTAAGACCATATGACATAATTACCAAATGTTTGAAATCCAATAGCCGATGATTAATAAGACAGTGTGTTCTAGTGGTGTCGTTAAACAAAACTAAATTTCATCCGACATAAGACAGTCCCGTACCAAATGACTGCATCCAACTAGAACTGAATTTTAAAGATTACTTAAAGAATACGTGGTAATGTCTAAGTCTGGATTCGAACCCGTAGGCTTTGGCATAGTGCATCGATATTTACTGTAATGATGCGTCTTGGATCATAACCACACGCGTTCATTATCAAACAAACGTTATTTCAAAACTGACGTCTTTTGTTGCAGAATTAAGTGAATATATTGCATTATTCCATCATAGTTAAAGTTTCTTTTGTTGAGAGTACGTGGCAATGTCTAGGTATGGATTCGAAGCCATAACCTTTGGCATAGTGCATCACTAGTTGCTGTAATGATGCGTCTTGGATCATAACCACTCGCGTTCATTATCAAACAAACGCTTATTATAAAACCTACGTCTATTGTTACAGACTGAAATGCAATCTTGGATGAAACCCGATACTCTTTTCCTTTAGTACCAAGATGTCTTTTGAAACGGAAACAATGCATTAACCTATTGGATTACTCTTTCCGATTACCTACAAGGGATCCTTTTTATGCCTCTTCCCACAGACAAGATAGTACATGCCATGGCCTTTATTACACCAGTTGTGGAACACTGGCTGGAGCGAGTAATAGACCAATGGAGCCATCGACCGCGCATTGGGCCCTAACCAGGGAATGATAAGTAATAGTTTGAAGAAAGGAAGGAAGGAAATGTTTTATTTAACGACACACTGAACACATTTTATTTACGGTTATATGGCGTCGAACATATGAATAAGGTCTCACTACATAGATGTCATCTGACAATGAAACCCATGTTAAATTGCCCAAATTCAAATGGAGATTGCCAATTGGCACTAACAACATACACCATTGCGAACATACATTATATAAGCATTTAGTTTCACTCCAAAATTGAGAACATTTCCGTGTCAGTTGTTTGCTATATGACCGGATCTGGCTGTAGCAACGATCTGAACAGGTGATTCACTGATCGAGTCACCCCGGCTGTCTATTGTGCTATACACCCATGTCCTAAAAGGTCAATGTAAAATATTACAAAATAACATGGACAAAATACAACCAGAAGGTTTACCATTAAACATACATATTGTTTAATTCTTCACCATTTCCTGGAAGTGAATATTTGAACCATAACGTGTCACAATTAGGAACTATAGTGAACCGTGGTGAATGAACTCTCACCCGGAAGTCAACTGTGTAGTGAGACCAAAGGACAACACCGACATTGAGAGAGGAAACCCGCTGTCACCACTTAATAGGCTACTCTTTTCGATTAGCAGCAAGGGATCTTTTTATGCACCATCCCACACACATGACAGTACATACAACGGCCTTTGTTACACCAGTTGTGAAGCATTGGCTGTAATGACAAATAGCCCAATGGATCCACCGACGGGAATCGATCCTATATCGATCGCGTATCAGTCTAGCTCTGTACTTAATAGTTTGATACTTGTATTCTAATATTATTGTTTTCTGATATTAAGTCATGGTAAGTACTGTCATGTCTGTGGGAAAATTAATATTCGCTCGCTAATTTGACATTCGAGATATTTGAAAATTATTTTCAAGTTTTTAAATATCTGGGAATTTTATGTCGTATGGGGAAAATGACTAATTGAGATGGATAATGTGGTTTCTTTGAATTTAATTCTAATATAGGTGACGTGTGCTGCTTACCACGTGCATTCAGTCGGGAACATAAAGCATGTATCTTGTTTCACAATACAGTATTAGTACTGACATCTGATGCGGGTAGCTGAAATTCATAAAACGTATTTTCGATAACACGGAAACGGGGACGAACTATAACGCACAAAATGGATTTTCTACATTTGCGTGGTATGTGCTATCCTGTCTATTGGATGGCACATAGAAAATATGCCTTGCCACGCACCCACACACATACACTGACACACACAGACACACACGCACCCACACGCACACACACATACACATACGCGCACCCACATGCACACACATGGATATATACACGCTCACGCACAAACACTCGTACGCACGCACAAACACACACACACACACACGCGAACACATCTCAGCTATATGCCAATTTTATGATTACCTCTCAAAGCAGGAAGACAATTTAACATAACTAAAGACAAATATTTTGTACTCTTTGCAATACTGATATTGGAGATGAATACCATTATTTATTAAAATTGTTAGATCAAAATACTGAAATCACCAGAAGGTAAAATATGTATAGTATTTTATACTAGTATATTAGAAGAAAACTATTCCTAGCGTATTTAACGTGTCTTGCATCATTAACAATGTAGAGTTTTGTGAAATGATGTTTCTCCTTCGCACCTTTTAGCTGTTTTGATAACGTAGCCGGTGTTCGTTGTTAACTGTTGATATTCCATGTCGATGCGTGTTCTTGTCATGTATGTTAACTACGTATTTGTCTTGTCCTCCGTTACGTACTACTTATTGTAAAGTCTCAAAATTGTTAAATAAATCAATATATCGGAATCTGTATTATTATTTTTGTTCTTATTAAAAATAAAATATCCAGTCAGTAGTTCAAAGCATGTCTTGAAATCGTTCAAAACTGAGCACTGTCCTTTCACAATGCTACATTGTTTTTGGTTGTTTTTCTTCTCTCTTTTTTTCTTTTCTTCTTCTTTGTTTTTTGTTTGGGGTGTGTGTGGGGTGGGGGGTGGGGGGTGGGGGGGGGGGGGTTTGGTGTTGTTGTTTTTTTTTAGTTGTTTTTCTCTTTTTCTTTCTTTCTTTCTTTCTTTTTTTTTGTGCATATTTCTTTTCGGTCTTACTGTTTTAGCGTTGGAACATTTTTCGTCACAACCAGTTCAGTGGTATGTGCTATAGTGTCTGTGGGATGGTGCATGTAAAAGATCCCTTGCTATTAATGGAAACAAATGTAGCTGGTTTCCTCTCTAAGATTATATGTCAAAATTAACAAATATTTAATATCCAGTAGCCAGTGATTAATAAAGCAATGTGTCCTAGTGGTGTCGTTAAACAAAACATACAAACAAGATATAATGGTAGCTGTTGTAGGGACATAAAGTAGTCTTTGTTAATATATACGTGTATTTGATATTTCCTGTCGACGGATCTGGTACAAAACGTCACACATATTTCAGATTACCTACATTGAGAGAGGACATTTCAAGTATAAATATAGAAACCACTTCACAGTCGAGGTGTTCTGAAAGTAAAAGTAAAGTTTGTTTTATTTAACGACGCCACTAGAGGACATTGATTTTTTTAATCTTATTATCGGCTATTGGAAGTCAAACATATGATCATTCTGACACTGTTTGTTTTTTTGTTTTTTTAGAGGAAACCCGCTATCGCCACATAGACTACTCTTTTACGACAGGCAGCAAGGGATCTTTTATTTGCGCTTCCCACAGGCAGGGTAGCACAAACCATGGCCTTTGTTGAACCAGTTATGGATCACTGGTCGGTGTAAGCGGTTTACGTCTTTGGTTTGAGCCTTGCGGAGCATTCACCCAGGGTTTGGAGTCGGTATCTGGATACAAATCCCATGCCTCGACTGGGATCTGAACCCAGTACCTACCAGCCTGTAGACCGATGGCCTAACCACGACGCCACCAGGGCCGGTAAGTGTTCTGAAAGGGTCGCGCATCTGTATGAGGTTATCCTTACCGTCTTACTAAACAGGAAATCAAATAAACATCAAGCTTACAAGCACGGAACTACTTTACACACCAGTCTAGTGTGCATGGTGGGTTCAATGATCGAACCCCTACTCCCTGCTCAATGCAAAGTTTCTGTTTTATATATTTTTTTTCAAAATAAATGACTCGAAACCCCCACTGAAACTTCGCTACCTCCCACCCCCACCCCCGATTAATTTCCCGAAGAAGCACCTAAATAAGTGAGTCACGTAAATTATGTGGAAAATAATATTAAAAACGAAAAAAGGAAGGAATGATTTATTTAACGACGCAATCAACACATTTTATTTACGGTTATATGGCGTCGGATATATGGTTAAGGACCACACAGATATTGAGGAAGGAAACCCGCTATCGCCACTTCATGGGCTACTCTTTTGGATTAGCAGCAAGGGATCTTTTATATGCACCATCCCACATACAGGGTAGCACATATCACGGCCTTTGATGTACCCGTCGAGGTGCACTGGCTGGAGCGAGAAATAGCCCAATGGGCTCACTGACGGGGATCAATCCCAAACCGACCGCGCATCAAGCGAGCGCGTTACCACTGGGCTACATCTCGCCCCTAATATTAAAAATACCCAATCTGTAATAAATGCTTTAACTATTTGAAATACGACAAACGTATCAAACATTTACTAATTACACCTCTGTGAGAGCATTAATAATGGGGATTCCCGTATGGAAAAAAAAAAATGTTTCTCCAAACCTATGTATACTCCCCCCCCCCCCCCCCCCCCCCCCCCCCCCCCCCGTCCACAGTAATAAGAATGAGCTGGAGGGTTTGGTTTTTGGGGTGTTTTTTGGTGCAAATATATGTTTAATGAAATAGTTGTTTTAGTCAACGCTTCAAAATAAGAATATGTTGTTTACTACGAGAAATCCACCTGTTAGTTATATGATCGGTGTCTGCATTGATATAATTCTTCTAATTCTTTTCACAACCGTACATATCGGGAAAATGGAAGATAACCCCGCACCCACCCACAATATATATATATAGCTTACACGTGTTCTCTTTATTCATCTGGTCAAGACCCCGTATTACTGAGCCCCGATCTGTATCTATCCTCCTCCCCTAACACCACCGCCACCCCAAAGGCACCCAACACACTTTAATCACGATTTGAGTTGTCTAATGACAATTAAAGATACATGTGGCGAATATATTTCTTTCTAGAATTCTACAACCACATTCCCTTTGTAGATCTACTGTCATTTTAGTTGTCTGGCTAATCCGAGGCTGTACATGGCAAGTAAAATGAAAATAAGCTAATTTAATTTTATTACTGTGGAGCTGGGGATTCAGGCGCAGATTCAGGGGGTGAGTAAGTGAGAGGGGATTTCCCCGTTTCCGCCTCTTTTACCAGAAGAAGTTGTAAAAATATAAACATTCCTACCACGCTCCTCCCACTTTATCCGTCCTTGGTAGTGGACAATACGTCTATCGAATGACACGCGAGGACAGTCCCAGAAATAGTTTTACGTACGTGGGAATGCTGTTTCAAATCATGTATATTTGTTGGGCCTAATTAACTTTATTTCTTTCTTATAAGGTTGATGAAAATCAAGTGCGGATTCAAGGGGGGGGGGGGGGGGGGGGGGGGCAATGGAAGAATACGAGACGCTTATCACAGCCCCATCCCAGTTCAGCGTGTTAAATGTATTTTCAGTACCCAGTCTGGTTCTAGGCAATGCACCACGACTGGAATATATACGGCGGTGGCATGTGCTGTCCTGTCTGTGGGGTAATGCATATAAGAGATCACTTACTAATAATAGAAACAAATGTAGCGGCTTTCCTCTCTAAGACTATGTCTTAAAATTACCAAATGTTTGACATCCAATAAATTAATAAACCAATGTGCTCTAGTGGTGTCGTGTGTTGTTTAACAACACCACTAGAGCACATTAATTAATGAATCATCGGCTATTGGATGTTAGACATTTCGTAATTTTGAATGTTAATCTCCAGAGACCAGCTACGTTTTTATTAGTAACAAGGAATCTCTGATATGCATTTTCCCTCAGAAAGGACAACACATACCACGGACATGGACATACCATATATATTTTTTTTTGTATTTTATTGTTTTTGTAGATTCCTGAATAATATTGTAAAACCGTAACAATTAATTGGCAATATGTCAATTTTATTTATTGGGAGTTCCCATATTAGACATCTTAGGAAATATTGAATCGAATCAAATTTACAAAACTTTGGTATTGTGGACTGTCCCACCATTTCGTTTTCGGCAGTTGGTGGCGGACGAGTTTGTCAAAATGAGCACCTGAAATTTTTTGAGATTGGTATAACAGAAAACCAACCAAACAGGCTCATTGTGCACTTAGGAGGCAATCATTTAGATTCATTTGAGGAGGTTGATGTAATTGTTTTAAGGTTACTCTCTTTTTTGACAACGTGTATCCACAAGTACAGCATTTCTCAGATAACAGTGTTGCAGTTTGTGCCTGGACAAAATACCCGGCATATCACGGTGTAGGAATATAATGAGAAGGTACACTCGGCAAATAGTTTCCTGAAGCAGGAATTATCTAAACATCCCATCATTAATTATTGGAAGTTAAAAGGGATGCATAGTTCTGATGATAGTTTATGTATGGATGGTGTTCATTTTTCGAAAATTGGTTTTCTAAGATACTATCGTAGTATTCGAGGTGCAATATTAAAACACTAAAAAAAAGATTTAAAAAAAAGTGAGTTATAGTATACCGTCATAAGGTTGATTGGTCTGTATAGAACTTGGACATATTTTGGGTTGTGCTGATATTTTTTTAATATACTAAATTACTCTCGTATATGTATGGAGTTGTCAGTGTATGTATGTATATGCATGCATCTGTGTGGATCTATATACGTATTGCAGGGTGACCTTGTGCTAATAGTGTAATTACAAGTGAATTGCATGCATAGTCCCAGTTGTTGACTAGGTGTATATAACGTGTAGTTAATCACAATTGAGTTACATTTATAGTCATAGTTGTTGACTAGGTGTATAGAACTTGTATTTATTATCAGACATTAATTGACCCCAAACGTTACGTGAGTTACATGCATAGTCTTATTTGTTGACTAGGTTTATAGAAGTCCTATTTATTATCGGACATTAATTGTTCCCATAAGTTACAGTGTAATGTTCTAAAAGCTAGCCAGTTGGTTTTAGTACTGTTTTAAAGAATAAAAGAGAGTTACTGTTTTTACCATGACAGTCATAGCGGTTGATGGTATCTGTACATAACGTTTGATTAGGGAATATGTCTGGTTTCCAAGACTAGAAAAAGTAATGGTTGGTTTCTGTGAGGATTTTTGTCTGAATGGACATGGATATTATAGGATAACTTGCACAGGATAAGTTATTCAATTTTTTTTTTTTTTTTCACTAATCTAACTTGATATAATTTACAGCCTTACCCCTGATTATAATAATGTCTACGAACCCCACACAGCGGAAAAGGCGGAGGGTGGCCAACCCACCCAAAGAGAAGGGAGCGAACACACCAAGGGCACCTGATCCAGGACCTAGTAGGCTAGATTTGCCGACAGTGGTGAGTCAGTGCATACAAGACGCCATCCCAGCACTTACGAAATCAGTGATGCACGCTCTACAAGCCAATCCAGATACATCAACACATCAGACTAGTGGGGCAGATGCGGATAAGGAGGAAGATTCTCTATTATCTATCCCTCTGGGACCAATTATTTTCCAGCACCTAACAAGTAAGGATTCAGTTAATTTCCAGGGAAATGTTGACCAGAATAATGAGAGATCCAGGAAAAGGAGCGTGGCCAGGCCTGTTGGCTTAGGTGTCGATCAACAAATAAAAAATAAAATTTGGGCCAATGAATATGTTGATTTTGGCTTCCTACTGCATCACTCTCAAGACGACAGATTTACCACTGAAATAAAAGATGGCACTCTGTCAATGGTAAAGGTACCAAGTGCTAAACATCACTTTGCTAATGCAGTAGATGTCGGCTTTCCATCGTTTTGGGGCTTTGTACTGCATAAAATACCCCAATGAGGGGGAAAATCTTATGAAATATGCATTGAGGCTGCAAGCTATTGCAGACGAAACTAATGACCAGGCAGCAATTGCCTATGATAAAATGTTTAGGCAGTGGCGGGAGATTGCACCTGGAGATTGTCCATGGGCAGAAGTCAATACTGAACTTTATCATGAAGCTCTAGCTGCAGGATTACAATCAAAACTGTACTCCAAAAATACCATGCAGTCCTTTCGTCCCAGTTCCAAAAGATACCAGAAGTCCAAAAGGGAAAAATCTGTTGTCACAGCTACAATAACACGGGGGGGGGGGGGGGGGGGGGGGGGGGGGTGGGGGGGGGGTTGCATGCGGGGACAGTCCTGTCCATGTCCACACATCTGCCAATTTTGTTCAGGTTCCCATGATGGGTACAAATGCTCAACTAATTCAAGAGGAGAATCAAAATCTCAAAGTCACCAATTTAAACCGGCAAAACCCAAACAAGGGCCAGATACTGCAAACAGCAAATCCATATCGTGAGTTGCAAACACTTTCCTGCTCTTCAAATTCATGTGAATTATCAAAGACTGAAATGTTATTTAAATGGCTATAATCAATCCGAAAAATTATTTTTGGTTACAGGTTTCAAGTCTGGTTTTCGTATTCCTTATTTTGGAAAAATACAATCCACTTTTTGTTCAAATCTCAAGTCTGTCTGTGGCAAAACAGACATTTTAAAAAGGAAGATCGAAGTTGAGCTGGAACATTTTAGGGTGGCAGGACCTTTTGGTGAAATTCCATTGGCAAATTTTCAAATTTCTCCACTTGGTTTGGTCTCAAAGAAAGAACCCAATGAATACAGAGTTATTCATCATTTCTCCTATCCTCCAGGTTCATCAGTCAATGATGGAATAGATCTTCAATTTTGCAGGGTCAGTTATCAAACAGTAGACACAGCAATTAACTATGTAAAAAAGCTAGGTCAAGGTACTCTGATGGCAAAAGCTGATATTCAAAACGCATATCGTATTGTTCCCATACACCCAGATGATTATAATCTGTTGGGGTTTTTCTATTGAAAACAATTTTTTTTTATGATCGCACCCTTCCAATGGGTTTGAGTTATTCATGTCAGTTGCTTGAAATATTTAGTACCGCCCTTCAGTGGATTCTTGAAAATAGATTTTTCATTCAAGGATGTGTTCATTTATTGGATGATTTTTTGTTATTGGGCCGTCCGGGAACTACCGATTGTTATCATTCACTATCAGCATTTTATAAGTTAGCTTCATGTCTGGGTATTCCAATCAAAGAAGAGAAGACACTTCTTCCCACTATATGCATACATGTTTTAGGTCTAGAAACTGACACGGTTAACATGGAAGTCCGTCTCCCATTGGAAAAATTGGAGAAGATGCGGACTCTGATTAATCAGTTGTCAAAGCGGAGGAAAGTTGCACTGTTAGAGCTTCAACCTCTAATTGGTTTATTGAATTTTGCTTGTAGTGTGGTAATTTCAGGTCGCACCTTTTTGCGAAGGGTTATTGACCTTACTCTTGGGCTTAAAAAAACAACCCATAAACGGCGGTTGTCAGTAGAAGCCAGATTATTTGAAGGCCTGGGGTTTATTCTTAGAGCATTTTAATGGTCGTGCTTTTTTCTTGTCTGATAAATTTGAGTCATCAGATACTTTACACATGTATACAGATGCGAGTAATATCGGATTTGGGGGTTTCCTTGGATGCCAGTGGTTTGCTGAGGTTTTTCCAACCAATTAGCTCAAATATCACATTACTGTCAGGGAGTTTCTTCCCATCATCATAGCTATCGAAATGTGGTACACACAGCTAAAAAACCAGATGCATCCAATTTCATACAGACAACATTGCAGTAGTATTTATTATCAACAAGCACACGTCACTAGATCCGATTTTAATGCAATTGATGCGCAGATTTATGGTGAACGTTTTGAAACATAATATTTTGTTTAAACCTGTCCACATCTCAGGATTACATAACATAGCTGCAGACTATCTTTCTCGGTTGCAGATAGAAGAGTTTCTCAGCCAGTTTCCACACATGGATCCAGACCCCATCCCATGTGCACCAGAGTTACTGAGGATTTAACTTCAACAGCCAATCACTTGTTAGCGGGTGTTATCTCTGATTCTACAACAGCTGCTTACAAGCACAGTTTTAAACTATACCGTGAGTTTATTTACAACAGTATTGGCGATGCTGTCAATCCTCTGCCACCCAAGTTCAACATTTAGCCCTTTTTATGGCTCATTGTTACGAACAAAATCTGGCTACTTCAACAATGGCAACATATAATTCAGCATTAGGATATATCTTTAAATTGGGTCATTATGAAGATATAACTCAACATTTTATTATAAAAAAAATGTTATCAGGGTTCCAAAAACAAAGATCATCAGTCGATTCTCGATTGCCAATCACTCCTAATATCTTGAAAGCTCTAACAGAGTATTTAGATCATACCATTGATTCTTTCTTTACCAGATGCATATTTAAAGCAATGTGTTTGTTAGCTTTTTCACGCATTTCTTCGAATTGGGGAGATAACAATGACGGGCTCAACCAACCAACATTATTTGCACAGACAACATGTAGTGGCTACTGAAAATAGTATCGATATTACTTTTCCTCATTTCAAACACAGCAATGGACCATCACACATTTTGTCAGTGAGAAAGAATGATAAATTGCATTGCCCGGTAAAGGCTATTCGAGCATACTTAGCTGTACGCCAACACAAATGCCTAGCAGACCCTTTATTTTCAAAATTCCAAAATGACAATGACAAATCCATGGGGACAGGGGCCTCTGGATTATGAAATTGTGAAACCTTTTTCAGTATGGATTTATTATATGTGACAATTGGTAATCTGGTAATCCATGGGGACATGGGCCTCTGGATGTGTACCAAATGTGTGTATTTTCATTTATTTCTTTGATTACAATATGGACACTTATGAACAGTGGTGTTATAAACATCCATGGGGACAGGGGCCTCTGGGTGTTGATAACGGTTCTCCTGCATGTATTGGTTTGTTTCAGTCGGAACCTGTACAGGTAGTACCTATGTGGATATTTAGTGATATACGCACGTCTATTGGCTTTGGATGTTGGTAAATCCATGGGGACATGGGCCTCTGGATTTTGGTTTAGAATATCATGTGTAATTTACATACATCATGAGTTATATGTACATGTCCAGGGTGATGTTTTTGTACATGATCATAAGTATAATTGATTTACATATATGTATAGCTGGATATGTTGTAGGATATAATTTGGTTCAAGTAGATATAAAATTCTATGCACGATGACTATAAGGTCGATCGGTTATGACACGCCATCACGTATTGTTAAAATCATTTGGGGCAAGATTCAGTGGATGGGGGATATAGCTGATCAGATTGGATCTGTCTCTTTGCATCCATTCCAGTCTGCTCATCTATATGTTGACGTAATATTACACCCCATCTTTGTTATATGTCAATTCCTTACATAAGGATTACGTAATGTTTATAATGTTATATTGCATGTTTACATTATGTAGTGATATGACATGTATTATATAATAGTAGTTCAACCTTTCATGCTGATATCTATCTGAATTAATTACGTACTAATGATGTTTTTCTTATCTCGTCATTTATATAAAAAATAAATGACAATTTTCAAATTTTTTATGTGTTGACTTATTTAATCCAAAGTATGTATTATGATGCATGACAAACAAACAGAGCACTGTCTTGCCCCTCGATGGTGATCTAAACGTTATTTTGTGTTGTTTAACGGCAACATTAGAGCACATTCATTCATTAGTCATCAGCTATTGGATGTCAGACATTTGTTAATTTTGACTCAAAGTCCGCGAACACCTGCTACATTTGTTTTCATTACCAACAAGGTATCTTGTATAAGCATTTTCCACACATACTAGACAGCACACACCACTTTCTTTGATACACCAGGCGTTGGGGCACTGACGTCACGGATACAAAAAAAAAAAAAATAATAATAAATAAAATAAATAAATAAATAAACAGTCAGATAATGGGTCCACCGAGGAGGTTCGATCCTGCGGCCGAAACACCTCAATCAAGCGCTCTATCGACTCAACTATATCCCGTCCCTGTATTTTACGTAATAATGAAGATTTCAAGAAAATGTGTATCCTAAATAATCCAACCACGTCTCCCTCCTTTGTTTAATACTAGATCCGCACCTGGGTGTGGAAATAAAACGCGCACCACTCGATTATCCTGTATTATAGCAATTAGTTCGAGTCGCCTGCAGCCATCCCTTTATTGATATTGTTACTGATAACATACACCACTAGAGCACATTGATTTATTATTCATCGGCTATTGGATGTCAAACTTTTGGTAATTTGACAAATATTCTTAGACAGGAAACCCTCTACATTTTTTTTGCATTATTAGCAAGGAATATTTTATATACAGATAGTACATGCCACGGTCGGTCGTGGTGCACTGGCTAGAACGAGAAAGATACCAAATGGGCCCGCTAACATGGATCGATCTTATACCGATTTGCATCAGGCGATCGCTTTTCCACAGAGCTACGTTCTGCCCTATGATTGACAAAGTTTGTGTGACATTATAAATGTGTTACACTAGTAGTCAATGCCCACTATTGTTCGTTGTTGCATTACCTGTTAGGCGAACACTAGCGGGTTTTACACAGGCTGTTGAACATTTGGGGGGGGGGGGGGGGTGCTTGGTGGGCGTGTTGGAGGTTCGGTGCTGTAAACGTAGTATTTAAACACCTGAAGTTACAAACATTTTCTCAGAATCATGTCCCAGAATCCCCTTTATCATAAGCTTTAAGTGCTAAAAATAAACAATCCTACCACGATCCCTGCCACACCATACTTAATGTCGATCACCAAAATAATTCTACATCGGTGTGTGTGGGTTGGGGCTGTGGGTGGGAGTGGGGGTGGGGTGGCAGGGGGTACAGATAGTAGTACCTTATGAAATCATGTATACATGATACGTGTTGGCTCTCATGGATTTCTTCACTTTGTGTAACTTGTCAAAAGGTCGATGATAATTCAGGCGTCGATTGACACGGACGTGTGAGTGAGAATAATGAATACTATACAAAAAGCATTTCTATTATGTCTTGTTTAATCGTATAACAGCACCGTTCATCCAGTACTATATACATGCGCCGATCCGGGGCATGGGAGTGGGTGGGGTACGAAGGGTTTTGTGGCGAGAGACGTGTTCGTTGTTTTTCGCCCAAAATACTACTCCATGTGTATTACTAATAATGAAATAAAAACATAACAACAATTTAAAATAACAACATAAAATTAATTAAGTTTCACTTATTAATAATGAAGAACTTTTATTTCCAGTACAGTTTTTAAGTATAGGTGAATGTACGAGTGACTTACCCCAGAATCCGCACCTTGATACACTAGATGACTGAAGAACAGCTCAAATACACGTGCACTGCGAAACCATTGAACACTTGTCCGTTAACTTTCAGTAATGGTCTCCGGTATTTTTCAGGAATGGAGGCCTTTGTTACACCAGTTGTGGAGCACTGGCTGGAGCGAGAAATAGTCCAGTGGGTCGACGACGGGGATCGATCCTAGACCGACCGCGCATCAAGCGAACAATTTACCACTGGGCCCCCAAACTTCGATCATGACTGGAACGCTTCTGTGTGAAGGTTAAAGGTTGAACGGGATTTTATTGAATGTTTTTTTGTTAGTATTATTTTTTATCATCATTATTATTATTACTATTACTACTACTATTATTATTTTTTATTTTTATTTTTTTTATTATTATTATTATTAGTAGTAGTAGTAGTAGTAGTAGTAGTAGTAGTAGTAGTAGTAGTAGTAGTAGTAGTAGTAGTAGTAGTAGTAGTAGTAGTAGTATATGTAGGCCACACACAAACGTACCCCAGAATCCGCACCTTGATACACTAGATGATGAATACCTGCTCAAATACACCTGCACTGCGAAACCATTGAAAGCTCATTTCCAGTACAGGTTTTAAGTATAGGGGAATGCTCGAGTGCAGCAGGACAATGCACGACCTCATACAGCCAGACTTGTTCAGGATTATCTCAACAACGTTAACGTCTACGTATTGCCTTGGCCATCATGTTCTCCAGACATGAATCCCATAGAGCATCTCTGGGATCATCTTGATCGACAGCTGAAACGCCGCGTACCTCCCCCAGCAAATAGGCAGCAGCTTGAACAGGTTTTGTTGGATGTTTGGCGCAGAATTCCTGCTGACGTCATCCGGCGACTGACGACATCCATGAGTAGACGTGTTTTGGCGTGTATTGATGCAAGGGGTGGTCACACACGCTACTGAGGACATATCTTGTCCCATGATTTGACTTTAGAAGCACCTTTTGAAGGGACTCTGATTGTGTAATTTTAAATTTTGACCCCATGTCTCTTTCGCTCGGCCTTATGGCAAGTGTACTATCGATATGGGAATGTTTTTGTTTTTTGTAAAGACATTGGAAAATGATTCCTTTCAGTAAAATAATCATCATATACATCTGTCTCGGTTTTTCTTTATGGATCTACTGAACAAGGTGATAAGTTTCTTTTGCCTGTTAGTTTATATTAATTAGAGATGCGCATAAACAGTTTAAAGGTCCACTATTTAATTTTTGGATGTAAATTTCAAAATTGTCCCCTTAATTTTTTTTCTGTCCCGGGACAAGACCCTGGCTATCCAGAGACAGGCCCCGGAACGAAACTCATGCTCGAAACTCTAGTGGTATATGAGCATGTAAAAATAATTCGCACTCGCACTCGCAAATAAACTGACAAAGTTACTTCATGGATGTCCGATACCAATGAATACATCCAAGATGTTCCGAAAAGTCGAAAACCAATTCATTATTTAACTAATTCATACTTCTTCGTAAAGAATATTTTAATCATTAAAGGGGTACTTACGACTACTTTGTGGAACGGCTGTAAAGTTTACGGTGCCAGTTGTAAAATGCACCGTAATAAGTCACTACAATTAACCGTAGCTACAGTTATTTCGTGGAACAGGGCCCTGATCTGTATCTGACGTTGACTTGGGTTTTTTTTCGGTTGTTCGCGTTTAGTCTCTACATGTCCGAGCCTGTCCTAGCAGCACTGGAAGAGTGACCGTCCCACTCTAAGAAGAAATAGGAAGCGGGGTCGGCCCCTACTATTCTTTTCTAGACTTTACTTTGTTTTATTGTGATACCATCTTGTATCCTCCGGATTCGGGCCCGTCCGCACCACTATACCAACCCATGACGACTGGACTATACCCTAGTCTGATTCTCTCTCTCGTTCAGACGGATCCGGCTTCTCAAGATCTGTATTTCAGCACAGCACTACATCTTTAACGTCTATTGACTGTCAATCTAGGGGTTTTCTTGATGGGATGCAACCCATCTCGTCCCTACAAGTTGTGCACCCTAACGGCCTTAACGAGGTCGCTCACGTGGACATATAGATCGGACTTTAAACTTTTAGACCTTCGTTCAAAAGTTCATGTCGAAATCACTGTTTTAATATTATTAAATAGTCCGATCCTCTTTTCTTTCTTTTATTTATTTTTGGAAGGGCGGAAGGGAGAGGGTAAAAATCATAGAGATTATCTATGGGTTAGATCGCCCTCTTTTCAGGCCTGCGTTATGTAACGACCTTTCAGTTGGTGCATTCTCCGGGAACGTCCCTGGTGTAGTTAAAATAGACACGGTATAGGGACATATTTACGACTGACCTGACATGTAACAAAGAGATATCGCATGCAGTCGAGTTTCACAACATTTATTACCTGTGTACTTGTAAGTACTGACTTAAGGTATGGAAATATGGGTGCATACCTGTAAACGTTGTTGTCTTTGTTATTCAACGGTTCGTTTACTGCCAATGCATCACGACTGATATATCAAAGGTCGTGGTATGTGCTATCCTGGCTGTGGGATGGTAAAAATGGTAAATATGCCTTGCTACTAATGGACAAATTAAGCAGGTTTCCTCTCTAAGACTATGTGTCAGAATTATCATATGTTTGGCCGATGATTAAAAAAGCAATGTGCTCTAGTGGTGTCGATAAACAAAAGAAACAAACCGTGTAATATGAGCAGTCTACTCCATTTAATGTATTTAGCTGTACCGTACTCAACACTGCTGGTATTGTAGAGTAAGATCCAAATTTCAACGAATAACATGAAATCATGTATACAGGGTAAATGTTGGGTTTCATGGGTTTCTTTACAACAACACCACCAGCAACAACACCACCAACATCGACACCAACATCATTACTACCACCACCAACAAAACAACGCAGCCAACAACAGCAACACCACCAACATCAACACCAAAACTACCAACAGCAACAACACTACAAGCAACAACAGCAACTTTGCCAAAATCAACACCAACATAACACTATCAACAACAACAAAAACAACAACAACAAACATCAACACTACCATTAACAACAACAACAGCATGAACACTACCGACAACAACAACACTACCAACAACAACAACAATATCATCAACACAAACACCAACACTACCAACACCAACAACAACAACAACAACATCACCAACAACACCACCACCACCAACAACAACAACAACACCAACACCACCAGCACCAACACCACCACCAACAACAACAGCAACACCACCACGAACAACACCAACACCACCAACAGCAACAACACCACCACCACCACAACAACAACAACATCAACACCAACAACAACAAAACTACCATCAACAACAACGACAACAACAACACCACCAACAGCAACACCAACAACAACAGCAACACGTTTTATTTAAATTGTTCAGAAGTCGGTTGTATTTCAGGCGTGAATTGAAACGGACCTGAAAATGTTAAACAAAATAATAATAATAATAATAATGATAATGATAATAATAATAATAATTACTTTTACTTATTAATACAAGTTAACACCGCTCATTTCTAGTACAATGGGCTTATGTTGTTGTTTTTTGTTTTTGTTGTTTTTTTGGAGGGTATTTCTTTTATTTTTTATATCATATTATAACAGTTATTCATCCAGTACTAGAGACGAGTTTAACTCAGTCGGCTGAGTGCTTGCCCTAGGAGCTCGAGTCGCAGGATCAAACCATCTCGGTGGATCTATTCAAATGGTTGGGATTTTCTCGTTCCAACCAATGTACCACATCTGGTCAAAGGCCGTAATACATCCATGTGCTTTCCTGTCGGTGTGAAAGTGCATATAAAAGATCCCTTGTTGCTAATGGGAAAATGTGGCGGGTTTCCTCAGATGACTAGGCCTAAGTGTCAGAATTATGGAATGTTTGACATTCAATAGCCGATGGTTAATTAATCAATATGTTCTAGTGGTGTCGTTAAACAAAATAACCTTTAATTTCAGCGACGCACATTTCCATCATGACGTTATAGCGTTGGACATGTGTTTACCTCTTTCTTCATTTTGCTCCTGGGTCGACTGGGTTTTCATCCAGTACTATCTCCAGACGCGGATCCTGGGTGTGTGTGTGTTGGGGGGGGGGGGGGGGGGGGGGGGTGTGGAGGGGAGAGGGAGGGGTCTTGTCTCAACAAGTTGGCTCCTCCTTGTTTTTCGCCAACATAAAAAAAACCCATAATAATAATAAAATAAAATAATTAATTAATTAACTAATTAATAATAATAATAATAATAATAATAATAATAATTTAAAAAATGATAATAAAATAATGTTCAAACACCTCTTACCATGTCCTGGCCTATGTTTAAATGTTTCATCTGTTTAGCTCCTCTCAAATTCCGGCCCCACCCCCCGGTTCACCCACTCCACCCCACCCCCTCTCGGACCGCCCTCACACATCGCCCCCTTTAACAAACCCGTAGATCCGCACCTGAATTGTCCACCCAGAGACTTAAAGAAAAACGCACACCACTCGATTCGTCTGTTGTGTGATGTCTTGTACAGCCCAAACTACCTGGTTACGGTCTGGTAATAGATATATAGTCACCCGTCTCGTGTCTTCCATTTTGGTGTGTTACCTGTCTGTTGATTGCAGAGGTAAGTCAATGAGTTTCACCAATCCAGAGAACATTGTTTGTAAATATAATACGTATTAGCTTTAACAAAACATTGTTTTAATACTTTGAGTTTATAGTTTACACCAGTATTAATTGTCAAACATTACATTTCGATATTTGAACAATATCGCGCCGACTTTGTTTAGCATGTCACGTTTTAAGACGGTTCTAAACGTGTTCATGTATCGGGCTCGTATATAAAGCCACGTATATTTCTGACTCACGCACTCACCCCCCCCCCCCCCCCCCCCCCCCCCCCCCCCCCCCTCCGGTTTCTCGTATTGTGGACCTGTTTATCATGAATTGTTTTGTGATACAAACATATAAAATACCAAGAAAATGAATATTTGTTTAACGCCTCATTAACACATTTTCAGGCGCGGATGCAGGGTGGGGGATCAGTGGTCGAAACCACTCTCCAATTAAGAACACTTTTCATCCGTTTTTAATATATTTCTTGGTGATCATGGCACGACCGCACTACAAAGATTGCTCGTCACAGTCCAGACCCCCTTTCATATATTTTATACTACAGCTGTTTTGGTTATTTTAACATTTGTCCGAGGAAGAAAGAGAGGAAACCCGATATAGGGTTTCTTATTTTAAAAGCAGGAATGAATCATACTATGCATTTTCCTCTCTCGTGTTGGGAACACAACGCATATTTTAATCATCATTTATATATATACATGTATAGAGGTAAAAACAAGTACATTTGTCTCCCCCGACCCTTACCCGGTTTCGACCTTGATGTTATTAAGAGTTGTTTTGTTTAAATAAAAAAAATGTGACCTGAAGTATATCAATAGGAAAGACTGCCTTAACGACAACAGACTTAAGTGTTTCTCTCTAACTTAGTTACGTTTAAGGGCGGGATTTAGCCCAGTCGGTTGAGTGTTCGCTAGAGGTGCTTGCATGGCATGATCACACCACACTGGCGCACCCATTCAACTGATTGTGTTTATTGTCGTTACAACCAAAGCACCACAACTGGTCATAGGTCATAATTATACACAGACATATATATATATATATATATATATATATATATATATATATATATATAAATGATAAAAAAAATGACTAAACAATATTAAGGACACTTAGGAAGCTAATAACATCATGTGGCAAACGAACGAAATTAAAACCGAAACCTTGATTGAAATATCAATGCCAGCTGAAATATTCCTCTCAAGAATGTACCAAATTCACAAAAATACACATCGGCTATTGGGTATCATAAATGGTAAGTATATGGAATTACTATTTATACAATTATGTAAAACGTCAATGTAAGGATCTGTGGAGAAAAATATAATACAATACATAAATTAAGGTAAGTATGTTTTAAACCTTTGACACCCCGCAAGTATTTAATAAAATAATCTATTCAAAATATACCGGCAACATACTTTCAACATAAACAAATAATTTTTAGGAACTACTGACCTTTGACCGACCGTGTTTCCTGGGAATTGGGCTAAATCGGAACCACTATCAAAACGGAACCATTTTTGTTGGCGAAACAGAACCAATTTGAATTTAACAAAAATGATCTATATATATACTCTTCAAAAGAAGAAACGCAAAACCACATTGTCGTAACATTTGGAGAATTGATTTAATTATTGAATGGTGAATCCGATAATTACCAAATGTTGCAGGATTGTTCACAATTCACTCTAGTCCATTGTGAGTAAGTGATAGGACACACCACCAAGGTCAAGGTCATCTGGAGTCAATACCGGGTGTGGCCTCCGCGTGTGTTGACAACTGCCTGGCACCGCCTGCCCATTGAAGCAACCAGAGTACGGATGACGTCCCGGGGGATGGTGGCCCACTCGGCCTGCAAGGCTGCTGCCAGCTCGGGCAGGGTCTGGGGCTGTGGTTGTCGCTGTCGGAGGCGTCGGTCCAACTCGTCCCATAGATGCTCAATTGGGTTCAAATCCGGTGATATCGATGGCCAAGGAAAGACATTAATGTTGTTGTTCTGTAGGAAAGCCGTTGTGAGACGTGCTGTGTGAGGCCTGGCGTTGTCATGTTGGAACACTGCGTTGGCGTTGGCCATAACTGGAACGATGTGTGGCCGGAGGATCTGGTCAATGTAGCCCTGTGCATTCAGGTTGCCCTGCACGTGGACCAGGTCAGTTCTGCCAGTGTGTGAGATGGCTGCCCACACCATGACACTACCCCCGCCGAATCTGTCCACTTCCTGCACGCAGTTTGCCGCATAACTTTCACCACGACGCCTATACACGCGACATCTTCCATCATGACGTCGGAGCAGAAATCCGGACTCGTCACTGAACCACACCTGTCTCCATCGCAGTTGAGGCCATTGTCGATGAATCTGGAACCACTGCAGTCGGAGTCGACGGTGTTGTGGTGTTAAGATGACACCTCGAACTGGACGTCTGGCACGAATTCCTACCTCACGTAGGCGGTTCCGTACGGTCTGGTCGGATATCCTGCGCAAACCTGGTATTGCTGCGGCTGTGGAGGTGGCAGTAGTCAATCGTTCCCGAAGGTGGCGTACCCGGATGTAGCGGTCCTGCCCGGGGGTAGTGACCCGTGGTCGACCGGATCTAGGGAGGTCACGTGTTGATCCATGTTGCTGGTAACGGTCCCACAGTCTGGAGATGGTGCTTGGGGACACATGGAATCCCCTGGCAACGGCCGTTCTGGATTCGCCTGCGTCTAGTCGGCCGATGGCATTGTTTCTCTGCGGTTCACTGAGACGTGGCATGTCCTGGATTGTCAACTGTCGGCCAGATACAGAGGCCAGGCAAGCGAACACCCTGCACTTTTATACTGTCGGTGTTCATGTTGCACGTGCAGACAACGCACGTGCAGTGGTGACATGGTTTGCACGTGGCTGCGTTTTTGCGAATATTCACATTTTGGAACTTTATTGTACAGTAGCTGCGTTTTATCGAATGTAACCGTGGGAATGTGTTTGGGACATGCAATGACCTTATATTCACAAAGCATGAACCGGTAGGAAACATAAAATCGGAGTTATAACCCATTTGTACCCTTTTGTGTTTCTTTTTTTGAAGAGTATATATATATATATATTTTTTTTTTTTTTTTTTTTTTTTTTTTTTTTTTTGTAAATCTATAAGGGCATTTCAATGTATTTGTAAAATTGATTGCATGTTTCCTACTTCTAGCTAGCTGCTAATACTCCTGTCTTCCCTATATAGACATATATATATTAAAAAATAATAATGAAAATAAAACAAAGTATAAATGATTAATATAGCTGTTGTTTTGTTGAATATATCATTGTTCACAACTTGTAATGATACCTTTTTAACAATTTTTTTTCTTCTTCGTTGTGTGTGTGTGTGTGTGTGTGTGTGTGTGTGTGTGTGTGTGTGTGTGTTTGTGTGTGTGTGTGTGTGTGTGTGTGTGTGTGTGTGTGTGTGTGTGTGTGTGTGTGTGTGTGAGTGGTTCCTTTTAGCCATATAGCCATAGATTATGGTGCCGTTTCAGCCAACGGTAGGTTCCGTTTTATCCAATTTGGTCCCATTTTCGTTTGGAACCGTTTTGACATGGTTCCGTTTTCGCTGTATAACCTGATTACGGAATGTCGTCTATTGGCGATGCAGTGCATGCATTGGTGTGTATTTCGATATCATTCTGAACCTTTTGTTTGAACGGCTTGGAATTCTGGTATGGCTGATGCAATGTCGCGGATTCAATGCAAAAAACCCAACAACAACATGTATTATAATTATAATTATAATACAGTCATTCAGAAAGAAATAGATCGCCCGTCGGACTGGTAGTTGCATTTTTTAACTCGTCCGTCAGAATGTTTACTCACATTTGGCGAGCGGGCGAGCTCTTTCTGCACCCCTGTATATACTACTACATAGATATGTGCTTAGTGAACAGGTTCTGTTCACACACACTGGAGATCTCTGGTAAACAAACTTTACAGGAAGATGCGAGTGCCATTATTATTATATAAACAAGAGTTTTGTTTCGTGATCATAACTTATTGTTACATGTTGGACAACCTACAATTGACATTGCGACTTCTGTGTTTCATTCATTTACATTCAACAGAAAATAAGAGAAGGAAAGTTACGCAATATTAATATGTATGTGAACATTATTTTAAACTAAATATTCGTATTTTCCTTCTTCGTCATCTTCTTCTTCTTGAGAAAACGACTGTTTTGTTTAACGACGCTCTCAACACATTTTATTTACCGTTATATGGCGTGTTTCTTATTCTTTTTGAGGCCGTGGTATGTACTATCCGGTATGTGTGATTGTGCATATAAAAAATTCATTGCTGCTAATAAAAAAAGAGTAGCCCATCAAGTGGCGACAGCGGGTTTCCTCTCAATATCTGTGTGCTTCTTAATTATATGTCTGACGCCATATAACCATAAATAAAATGTTTTGAGTGCGTCGTTAAATAAAACATTTCCTTCCTTCCTTCTTCTTGGGTGTCTCAATTTACGACACAATGACTATATGTCGTATTTAGGGTTGAAACTTAGCAGTCGCCCAGTCGCCCTTGGGGACGTTGATGGCTAAGGGCGACTAAGAATTTTACAAAGGTAGTCCACTGGGCGACCATTGATTTTAAGGTCTGGCCAGTATTCTACAAGTTGAAAAAGAAAGACACTAAAACTGAATCGAATGTAAGTAAACACACTGCGTATGTGTTGGCGCGAACTACAAATCTGGCAGCAGTAGAAAGAACATTCTCTATATTTTGACAACGCCAGACTCGAGCTTCTCTGACTTAAACCGTCTTGAAGACTCTGCATATATTTCTAACGTCTGGAAGACATCGGCTTATTGGAATGGACTGGACATGTCATAATTATCTAGTCGAGCTACTATTCAACAATTGATATGCAATGCTATGATAAAAATGAATCGTATTTAATTAGCTTACAATATTCTGTGGCAAAATCAAAATATATCGTGTAGTTTTAATTCGCACTAACGTGAGCACATGTGCGCATATAAAAACAACAATGAAATTGTCGATTACTACAGGGCTTATTCCAAAAGTCTGTTAATTGATTGATGATTTCGGTATTGTTTAAGTTTAAGCGATTTGCATGAAATACGAACAGATCAGATGTAAAGTGACACCAAGACTTACACGACGACATAACCGTCCAAATATTACTGTAATAAATAATAAGTATGCTTTGTATGCCTTGTAATATGATAACTAAGTGCATTGCTTATTTTGGTAAAATGTTGTTGTTGGTTTTCCACAGACTGATTTTTCTTTTGATATTTATTTTATTAGTAGCCTACTACGGTAGCATTTACAATATCCAAATTAAACGTATGCGTGCTTCATCTATAGCAGGACAACCACTCCCTAGGAAATTCTTTACTGGATATTTTACACACTCTTGCATCACAACACAGAGGACTGCCACCCCAGACTGGTTTATATACTACAGCATGCGCAGTTCTACCTTTATTCTCTCTGTACTGTTTTTTTTCCAGCGACAATACAAGGCAAGCTGCATACCTTGGCTGTTCTTAGTCTAACAGTATTCTAGCATTTTGTCTTCACCCCTGTATTAAAAATGAGTTTTGATCTGTATAACTGAATGGTAATTTGTAAAGAAATAGTTTTATTTACACTGGATTTCTTTTCTTTTTAATGTTATTTGAGTAGGTATGGGTTTAAAATTTAAGAACATATTTTTATATGAATTTTAACTTTATTCATTATGAAGTAGCATGCCAATTCATCGTTTTCCTTTTAAAGCAACCATACTATACACGGAGAGCACATAGTTATTATACAACAAAGAGCATTCTAGTTTTGATTTTGGCTGTGCAGTTACATTTCCATGTGATACTTGGAGGGCTAGTTTAATTTGAGAAGGACCAGTAAGACCCCGCTGGCGACCTTGATTTTCAAGGAAACCCGCGACAATGTAGGCATCGCTGTACGACAATGGTAAACACCACACGCTGAGGTCTATCCTGTCTGTGGGATGATGCATATAGAAGACGCCTTGCTAATAGAGGAAAATGTATTGGGTTTTCTCTCAAAACTATGTCAGAATTACAAATGTTTGGCAAATCTATTGGCAGATGATTAATACACCAATGTGCTCTAGTTGTGTTGTTAAGCAAAACAAATTGCACATTTAACTATCTGAGTATATTTATGAGGATGCGCTCATACGTGCATTTTAATTTGATATACTTTAAACTTACAGGTGTCCCTCTGTGACTGTCATGGAAATGGTTCCACAAATCATCTAAATAATCAGATCCTGACTATAAACATACATCCATCAAGTCGTCTACATGATGAGCTCGGACCTATGAACATGGCTTCCCCAAGTCGTCAACACTAAACATGAAACGTCCAAGTCGTCAACACCAGAATCTGAACAGAATCAGCCAAATCATCAATTTCAGGCTATAAACTTGGATAAGCCAAGTCACCAACACCAACCAAGTTATCAACTCCGGACCATGAACATGGATCAGTCACACCATCAACTCCGGACCATAAACTTGTATTAGCCAAGTCATCAACTCCGGACCATAAACATGAATCAGTCAAATCATCAACTCTAGACTGAACAAGAATCAGCCAAATTGTTCACAGAATCAACTCCAGACTAAGAGCATGTTTCAAAAAATTCATAAAAAGGATCAATTCTCAACCATAAAAAAAAAAAAAATCCAAAAAATCAGCAAAGTTGTCCAAGTCACCAACTCACGACTATGAACATTATTTAGGAAACTCGTCCACATGGTAAACACCATATGTCTAAAATGTCCATAGGCATTCAGAAGACGTTTAAAGGAAAAACTGAAGAACCATCGCAAGCTTCTGCTAAAGACGTCTCAGACATGAACAAAAACAAAAAACAAAACAAAAACGAATGCCAGGAGATAAATACGTGTCATTTAGAGAACAAGCTGTGAACAGATTTCAGCAAAGTTGTCCAAGTCATCAACTCTCGACTGTGAACATTGATCTGCCAAGTCATCAACTCCAGACTATGAACATGATTAAGAGAAGTCATACAGGGAATCAACTCCAGACTATGAACATGGTTCAGCAAAGTAGTCCAAGTAACCAACTTCAGACTATGAACAGTATTCAGCAAACTCGTCCACATCATAAACGACATGAGTCTAAAATGTCCCTAGACGTTCAGAAGACATTTGAAAGAAAAGCTGAAGAACAATCGCAAGGCTCTGCTAAAGATGTCTCAGATATGATAATACGAATGCCAGGAGATAAATACTTGTTATTTAGAGAAAAAGCTGTGGAAGACTGTAATGAATATTATCCAGATTGTGACAAAAATACATATCGCGTTCCAGCCATGACCATTAAGTCGAAAAGAGTAATAAAAAAGCCAGATGATGAATATAGTGTGATTAAAGAGAGAAACGAGGAGAACGATAAAGGACAGCATATGGATTTAGAGGTATGCAATTCATTGGAGGATTTAAAATGCATGCATGGTAAAGAGCAGCCAATGTTCATAATATCTAACTATGAATTTGAAAATTATTTGAAAGAGTTAAAAACTAAAAGTTTTCAGGGAACTGACATTTTGCCCCTGGAAACAGGTGAACACGATATTCTTCTTCTACATTTACAGCATGGAGCAGTATGTATACAAGTGAAAGCAGTAGAAGAAAGTAAATACAAAGCAACTAAACAACAACGTGATAACCGCAATAAAATGATACGGACACGTGTGGAAGAGGGGCTCAGACAGCTGGACAAAGATGTTAACATGTTTAGTCACATCATGAAGGATCTTGACTTAAACATTCCTGTAACCAAAGTGTTAGCTTTGCCTAATATCAGTAAAGAATACATATCAAAGCTAACCACCACAGTGCAGTTGCTGAAGTGTCATCTGGGAGAAAGGGCACTTGACATATGCCTATTTCGTGAGCACATTAACACTGATCGGGCAAATGCAGCTGAAAACCAGAGCAAACGGGATAACTTACTGGAATGGTGGAAATGTAACATCAGTTGCAAGCCAGGTTTTCGTAATGCCAATGAGTACAAGCAAGTGATTGGAAGATATGTCGGCCTCATGTCCACGGTACAATTGAGAACATTTGGAGATGCAGTTGCTGAGGAAGGGTATCAGAACATGAGGATCATTCTCACACCAGAACAAGTAGAAATTCTACATTCAAATGACAGAAAGGTATACATTCAAGGGAATTTTGGTACAGGTAAAACAATTCTTCTGATTCTTAAAGCCAGGCAGTTGGTAAAACAAGGACAACCCGTATTAATGGTCTGTGGAAGATCAACAAAAGTATTAACATATCTTGTTGCATGTATTAAAGCTGACTTAACTGACGAACAGAAACAACTGGTCCATTACATCACAGATTACAAAACACTTCATTCACTGAATTCATTAGAGCAGTACAATATTTTTGTTGATGAATGCAATATTTCTACAGTTTGCTATGTCATGGACTACTGTTGCAAAAACACCAAACTGTGTTGGTTGGCTGGAAGATATGTCCCCCACATAAAACAATTAACCGTGAAACACCTTAGTAAGGTATTACGATTGTCTGGTAAAGTAAAAACTGTTTGCGATGAGCTAGACGAAGACATGCTGTGTGATTTTGTGAAATCAATTACGTTTCCTATTATCAATCATTCATGCCATGAGAAAGCTGAAGTCATAAGGACCAAGGGAAATGAATGCTTGTTTGACAAAAGTACTATTTGGAGATGTATGCAGTGCTGGGAACAGATCGTAGACGTTTTCATGCAGCTTGGGCTAACGAAAAGAAACCCAGTGAAATCTAGCCCTCAAACAGTTCCTACAACAGATACAGGTCCAACTGGAGAAGTTAAAAAGACAAAATTTAACCAGTGTAACACATGGATAACTGAACTGGACATCATCACTGGACCCCCAAACCCGCTAGCATGGTCAGATGTTGCCATTCTTGTTCCTCACAGCAGCTTTATTACTATCAAGGATATTGAAGCAATTGACCAAATATCTCTTAAATATGGGATACCACTGAACTATTTTCTTCTTAGAGGCTGTGAAACTGCAAAAAACATCGCAGACTCAAAACGATGGACAGAGAGTGATGATGAGGATATTTTACTGGGGAAGAGAAATGAAATTGTTATTTGTCATATTTCTCAGTTTCTTGGACTAGAGAGAAAAATAGTCATAGCAGTTGGGATGGAAAATGTCACCTGCAAAAGGGAAATGTCAGACTGGACCTCAATGATTGATGTGGAAAACATATTAACTCCCCGTCACTTACCCAGTGATCTGTCTAATCTGGAGGATTATCATCTACTTCCAGATATACTGGAACCCCGTTCTGTCCTTTCACAACTATTGCTGTTGTTAGCAGATACCTATACAGGTGATAGTAATGCCAATAACAATACACTATATACAACACACGTTCATCTGTCATGTTTCTTGAAACGCATGGCCACCATTGCCGATATGGGATGTTTCAGCAAGTACAAGAATAAAGTTCAGAACATTCTGGAACGCTGCAAATCGGATCTGCCAACCGAATCAGTCTTCTCATCTGAACCAGAGCTGTTGAAGAACTTAGAACACTGTACATACAAGAAACTGCAGGTAGATCCCAAGCATTTTCCCTTGATCTATAAAGGTTTCATTGTTGTCTTCAATATAGTGGTCGCTTTTGTATACAGTGGGTTACAGAAAGTCATTTGCACAAACTTTGCTAAAATGGAATCTTTCCATGCTGCAATATCGAGAAGTACATCACAAGTGTTTATTTGGAGTGAGATGTGGCCTATGTCTGCGTAGCTATCTCATCGAGGGATGTTTATTTAATGAGACCTCGTCAGAAACAATCAGGATTTAAGCTTACTTTATTGTCTAAATTAAGTCACTTTATATAATAGTGCATCTATATGCAACATGCTTTATCATTTAACCCATTCCACATATTTATATTATAATATGATTTAGGTATGTAATTGTTTCGAATTTTAAAAAAAATATATTATCACTGATTTTAATATAATTATACATAATGGTAGCACTATATGTAGTGAAAATTAAACGTTCTTATGCATACTCGATCATTTCCAACGTTGAATTCAGAAACAACTTTGCATCTTTTTTAATATGGATACAAACCTGGTCTCCTACGAACGTTGTAAGAAGCTGGTGTTTTGCCATTTTCTAACATAAGTCATCTGTGACTACCCTGATGTCAGTCGTCAAACTGTATTGTGGTGGTGCTTATACATGTTTGTGATTTTGATCAATACAAAACTCAGCTGAATGCGTGTCCCGGTGAGGTATATCACAGGTGGAGCAGATACTGTAGATTGATGGACACTGGTTAACATCAGTGTTTTCAACGATATCAACGAGTGCAACTGGTTTAACAGTTAAATGTGTGTCCCGGTGAGGTATATCACCGGTGGAGCAGATACTATACATTGATGGACACTGGTTAACATCAGTGTTTTCAACGATATCAACGAGTGCAACTGGTTTAACAGTTAAATGTGTGTCCCGGTGAGGTATATCACAGGTGGAGCAGATACTGTACATTGATGGACACTGGTTAACATCAGTGTTTTCAACGATATCAACGAGTGCAACTGGTTTAACAGTTAAATGTGTGTCCCGGTGAGGTATATCACAGGTGGAGCAGATACTGTACATTGATGGACACTGGTTAACATCAGTGTTTTCAACGATATCATCGAGTGCAACTGGTTTAACAGTTAAATGTGTGTCCCGGTGAGGTCACAGGTGGAGCAGATACTGTACATTGATGGACACTGGTTAACATCAGTGTTTTCAACGATATCAACGAGTGCAACTGGTTTAACAGTTAAATGTGTGTCCCGGTGAGGTATATCACAGGTGGAGCAGATACTGTACATTGATGGACACGGTTAACATCAGTGTTTTCAACGATATCATCGAGTGCAACTGGTTTAACAGTTAAATATGTATGTGGTCATTAATTGTGTTGAATGAAAACACATGTACATTGTAACAGTTGACTTGTATAATGTGCTGATCGGTTTTTCCAGTCCAGTGTGCATACTCTATCAATGAGTGTGATTGGTTTAACATCTCTCTCTCTCTCTCTCTCTCTGTCTCTCTCTCTCTCTCTCTCTCTCTCTCTCTCTCTCTCTCTCTCTCTCTCTCTCTCTCTCTCTCTCTCTCTCTCTCTCTCTCTCTCTCTCTCTCTCTCTCTCTCTCTCTCTCTCTCTCTCGCCGTGTCTCTTTGTATGTGTGTGTGTGTGGCTGCATCCCATACCGTTTTGATAAGTACACATTAACATAGTGACAGGTATCTCATGTAATGTGCCAATTGTTTTAATTCAGTGAGCATATAGGAGTTCACAAAGTAGGAGTGCCATGATACACCTATCTTAAGATATGATACGTATCGCCATACATGAATCGCGATACTGTATGTATCATTATAGCTGATTCACGGTGTTTCCCCAGTAAAACAAGAATTTGAAGCTTGGCTTAACTGATATCAAAATAATAAGTAAACTTGTTAAAAGTGAAACTGATTAAAGACAGCTTTAATGTCAAAAAAACACATTATAGACTTCCTGACACAAGCAGGCACATACCCTATGTTTTCCAGTGAAGGAATAAGTCCATATCAGTACCAATTTGTCTTGATAAATCAATACAAAACTGACATAGGAATTGATTCATGATTAAAATAGAAATCAATACACGAGCAAGGGTATTTCGTATGATATTGTCAGCAGTAGCATCGTGATACTCCACAATGGTTTGGGGCATCGTGACAATCCTATCACAAAGTACCCACTGTTGTTTTCTATATGTTCAATTACGAAGGTTACATTTGATGGATGTACATTTACCAAAATATCATACAATTAGTCTGATTCACGAGCCTATATTTAGTTAAAATATATTTGTTCAGCTTAAATTCCCGAAATAAACATATATATTATACTTATAGGATGCCAACAACGTTTATGTTTACCTGTTTACTTTTTTCACATTGTCTTTGCCTAAAATGAGTTCTTATTCGTTGTATGCACACAATAGGGTTTGCAGATTAGTATTACCTATAAGTATTAACACTCGTTATGAGCGAATCCAGTTTTGATTCTTGTGATGTGCATTTAATCAAGAACGCTGCAAGTGTCTTGATGCAACCTGATTACAATAAGTTAGTGATAGTTTTCCAAAATCAGACATCTTAGGAAAGTATGTGTGTTTGTTTTGTTTAACGACAGCAATGGAGCACAATGATTAATTAGCCATCGGCTATTCGATGTCAAATATTTTGTAATTCAGGCACGTAGTCATCAGAGGAAACCAGCTGCATTTGTCCTAATGCAGCAAGATATATTTTATATGCACTATCCCACAGACAGTATACCACGGCCTTTGATATATCAGTCGTGGTGTACTGGCTGGAAAGAGAAATAGCCCAATGAGCCCACCGACGGGAATCGATCTCTGACCAACCGCACATCAAGGGAGCACTTTACCATTGGGCTACGTCCCGCCCCTTCCCAGTAAAGAGAACTGCTTGAACATTTTGTGAAATTAACTCTATAATATGATATCAATAAGACATTCTTGCAATATTTTGTTTCACAAGAAGAAGAAATGTATTATGTTGTTTAAAGATCATTGCAATCAATGCTTATTTCAATGTGCATGTTTCTATTTCCGAAACCACAACCATAAATGTTTAGTTGACTTCCCTGTAAGGAATTTTACAAATATCCTTCTTTTTTTATATGAATACACTTTGTTGTATGTGTTGTACATCTTGCACACAATGTATATATGTTTGTATAAATTTAATAACTTTTGTTTCATATAATATAGTAAAAACTGTTTTTCAACATTTACAACCGTATTACTCATGGACGTAGCTACTTGTATAAAATATGTTTTTTCCTATCAAGTTTGAGAATACAATATTTAAATATGTGCATTAAAAAAAGGTGTCACAATAATTTGTAAAACGGAATCATTGTTGTAGATATTGACAATATTTCCCAGTGCATCTAGTTTAAAATATTGTACAGCTTATGGACATGCTCCCTATGCCATGACATTGTCGGCTTCTGAAAAGATCAAGATGCTAAGTGGCATGTGTACTGCTAACTGATCTTTGGCAGGCCGTTGACAGTGCCCAATTCAACCTGTTACGACATCTATAATAATGCACTGTTGTTGTAAAGTGGGTCTATTTTTAGAAGTCAGATGTACGTTTGTTTCTTTTGCACTGTCACTTGTCTGAAGATGTGAATTCCAGTGCAGTGAACATAATAGCATTTGTCTAAGTTTGCTTCTGACAATGATTGGTCGGATGATGTAAATGTCTATATGTGTATATATATATATATATATATATATATATATATATATATATATATATATTAAATAGAGTATATCAACGGCTAAAATACCAATATTTGCAAGTCTGGCGTGATAACATGGACACGTCTACAAAATGCATTGCTTATAGAGTATTCAGAACAACATTCTCATTTGAAAAGTATCTTGTCCATTTATATCATAAAATGGTAATTGTTTTAAACGCTTCCGAACAGGTGCTCATTTTCTACCTGTCGTAACTGGGAGATGGCGAAACGTTGAAAGAAATGACAGACTATGTCCTTTATGTAATACTAATCTAGGTGATGGATTTCATTTTTGTTTTCAATGTCCATATTTTGACAGTGAAAGACAAATACTTCAGTACTCAGCCAAACACCACCAAATGGAAAAACACTCTTTACTTCTCCAAAAGTATCTGTTATTAAAGGGACATTCCTGGGTGTGCTGTATTGTTAG